>NC_091215.1:7730668-7928168 GCF_040958095.1 Procambarus clarkii | reverse complement strand
GTGCTCACGGCGAGTCATCTACGTAGTTATTTATTTGGTGCTGGTATTCATATACCTTTTGTGACATTTTTTACTGATGTTCTTCTAGGGAATTTCATTGCGAACACGTTGGTACCAAAATGAAATACGTAGCTCAAGAATTAAGCTCAGGAGAGTAAAAAGAGTATACACCTTTTTTTTTGACGCTTAATGTTATTGTGAGTACTCATCGCCTGCCTAGAAACTGGAATTGTGGTTGATCTCGAACCCATTGATAATGTGACGACTTATACTGAATTTTGTAACTATATCAAGATTGTAACCAGCTTAGCTAAATGTAGTGTGGGGTTCAGTCCCTAAGCCCATATATGTGCCTCTGTAACCATTTAGATTACAGGGCAAAAACATATAAACAAAGGTAAATGCAGAAGGCCTATTGGCCCATACCAGGCAGCTCTTATCTATAACAGATAAAAACTAAGTACTACCTAATTAACTCAATGTAACCTACCTAACCCCCAAAATGTCAATCCATATCTTTTATTTTAAACAATGCTGTTTTGTTGACCAAATTGTATTTTTACTCTTTTTCTGCCATGTTCTCCCCCCACCCCCAGGAGTTTGGTTCTGGGTGTGAGAGGGGAAGGGCCACGCGGTGCGAGCTCCGCGGAAAAAAATATATATCTAGGGATATTTCAGTGATACAGGAACTAAACACAGTCAGATAACTTTTAAAGTGTGTCTCAACATATTAACCAATATATCATAGTGATTACCATCCGACCGTTTGTGTTCAAGAAAAAAATAAGTGAAATTCGTGTGTAGTCAACGCCTGCCCTCGTGGTGCCTTAGGCGATAGTTGCCAAGTCGTCAATAAATCACATCTCTTGCTATTGAAACATCAAGTAATCAGTGCTCATAGTGCTAAGCTCTCTATGCAAAACCTGTGTCTATTATAACAAAAATTAAGATAACATATTTTAATATCAAGTGAACAAATTATACACAAAATAAGTCCGCTGTGTGTGTGTAAACAAGGGCCATTTGGAGGTAGGCCCACCTCAGTACCCTCTGTGTGTGTATTCTTTCAAATAGTGTAACGTACTCAGGTAACTAGTGCCGAGACACAGAAACTAGACGCCTTCGCTGTAAGGTAACTAGTGGGAAAATGCAAGTAATGTAATCTAACAAGTGAACAAAACAAATTAAGAGTGCGACACGTGGTAGCAACACTGCCCGTCCATACAGCCTCCTCCAGGCCTGTCTCAAGTTGGTAAGCACCCATGGTCAATACCCACGGCCAGCACCCGCGGTCAACCCCCCCCCTCCACCAGTCAACACCCCACCTTGTAAGACCTGGTAAGACCATCACCACTGAACAGAAGTGTTCAAAAAATGGCTTTGATAAAAACATGCATAGAATGCAACATGAATGTAGATTACCAACAGAGCTTTCAATGCCAACTCTGTTCAGCAGCCATACACAAAAAATGTGCCAACATGACTAACAATTCAATGAGAAATGGTCCCAGTGACCACTCTGTGTACTGGCTCTGCAAAGAGGATGATGTAACCTTTTTGAAATTGATGAAAATCCTGGATAAAACTCCCGCCGAAAACAGAGAATTACTAATTAATGCCTGCATAGCAATTTCTAATGTCTTCAAACAAACTGTACATGGCACCAAGGTACAACCAGCTGTGGCACAGAGCTCCGTGGCAGCGGCGCCTGAGCAGGGCGCGGAGTCGGGGATGCCTGAGCAGGGCGCGGAGTCGGGGACGCCTGAGCGGAGCGCGGAGTCGGGACGCCTGAGCGGAGCGCGGAGTCGGGGACGCCTGAGCAGAGCGCGGAGTCGGGAACGCCTGAGCAGGGCGCGGAGTTGGGGACCCCTGAGCGAAGTCGGGGACCCCTGAGTGGAGTCAGGGACCCCTGAGCGGAGCGCGGTGTCACAGGCCCCGGAGCAGAGCGCTTTGTCACAGGCACCAGAGCAGAGCGCGGTGTCACAGGCACCGGAGCAGAGCGCGGTGTCACAGGCACCGGAGCAGGGCACAGTGTCGGGGACGCCGCAGAAGAGTGCAGTCCCCGGCAATGGGAAACAAACAAAACAAGGCCCCAAAATCTGTTGGTATTACAAGTGGGCTACCTGTAAGCATGGGGAATCGGGAAGAATAAATGGAACATGTACATACGATCACCCTAGAAAGTGCAGAAACCTCCTCATTACAGGTAAATGTACCAAAAGCTGTGAATTCTTTCACCCAGAAATTTGCAAGAACTCTTTGGACAGGAAAGAGTGCTTCAATGCTGAATGTCCAGCTTTTCAAATAAGAGGTACCAGGCGAATAAAACCGACAGACTACCACTATGAAAACAGCCACTACTCCATCGACCGGGATAATTTTTTAGCAAGAGGAGGAGGAGAAGAATGGCTAGAAATGGCCAGACTCTACCACCAACTCGGTCAAATGCTAGAGAGAACGCAAACACAGTGGCCTCCTTACCAGAGCCTCAGATATTAACACCAAGTAAAGCATCCAGCACTTCCACTAACACGATAACATCATTTATATTTGCCAA
The DNA here is from genome assembly GCF_040958095.1 of Procambarus clarkii. Classification (NCBI taxonomy): domain Eukaryota; kingdom Metazoa; phylum Arthropoda; class Malacostraca; order Decapoda; family Cambaridae; genus Procambarus; species Procambarus clarkii. The sequence goes on along the minus strand of NC_091215.1, from coordinate 7,925,611 downwards.
CATCCAGGGTGTAAAAACACGCAAATCCAACAAAGTTCACTTTATAGATGGTATCCTTCATGAGGCAAATGCAGTGTTTGCAGCCCTAACGGAAACTCACACAAAGGACTACCTTGATGGTGAAATATGGATCTCAGAATACAATCTCTTCAGATGTGATAGGAAACACCGGCTTCAGGGTGGGGTCAGCCTCTACATCAAAGACACACTCATCTGTACTGAGCTGCTAAGCACCTCAAATGATATGGTGGAAGTGCTGATAGTCAAAATAGAGATCCTAAATGTAGTTGTTGTCCTTGTATATAAGTCACCGGAGGCAAACCCTCAGCAGTTTAAAGACCAACTAATAGAAAATAGAGCACTGCTTGGAAAACCTCACAAATCCAGCTCCGAACATCATCCTGCTTGGGGACTTCAACCTACGGCACCTGAAATGGAAGCACCTGGCTAATACAGTAATATCAGAAAGAATACCAGGAAGTACCCTAATTGAGCAGGCACATGCAAATGACCTGCTACGGATGTGGGATAGGTTTGCCTTAAACCAGCAGATAGTAGAACCAACTAGGAAGGAGAACACGCTGGACCTCATTTTCACTAATAATGATGAGTTGATCGGGAACATAATGATTACAAATACCTGTTACTTAGATCACAACTTAATTGAAGTTATGACAACCATGGGGAATGGACCTTCAAAACCAGTCCAGATTCCAGGTGGAGGAGATTTCAGCAAATTCAACTTCAATAATAAACAGATAAACTGGGAGCAAATAAACCAGGACATCACAGAAATAAACTGGGAAGAACAGCTAGAAAATGCAAACCTGAACCAGTGCCTGGAAAAAATAAGCTCAGTAGCACTAAAAATATGTTCAAACCGCATACCCTTAAGAAAAAAGAGAAAGAGATGCAGATTGGAACGGGAACATCGTTCCCTATATAGGCAAAGAAAACGAATCGCGGAACAACTTGAGAGTCGCACCCTATCTCAAGAACGGCGAAGAAGGTTAGGTAGAGAAATAGAAACAATTGAACTCAAGCTACAAGAATCATACAAAACTCAGGAGAGGCAAAGAGAGCAAAAGGCCATCAGTGAAATATAGAGAAATCCGAAATATTTTTTCTCCTATGCAAAATCAAGATCAAAAACCACATCTAGTATCGGGCCCGTGTGAAAGGGAGATGGAACTTTCACCGATGACAACAAAGAAATGAGCGAGTTACTGAGGAAGCAGTACGACTCTGTTTTCAGCGAGCCATTAAATGCACTAAAGATTGATAACCCAAATGAATTTTTCATGGATATGATACCAACATCAAATCATATATCAGACATCGTCCTATCCCCACTAGATTTTGAAGAAGCCATAAACAGTATGCCTATGCACTCTGCACCAGGCCCGGATTCTTGGAACTCCATATTCATCAAGAACTGCAAAAAACCATTATCGCAGGCCCTTCATATTCTGTGGAGACAAAGCCTAGATACTGGCGTTATCCCTGACATACTAAAAACAGCAGAGATAGCACCACTCCATAAAGGAGGAAATAAGGCGGAGGCAAAAAATTACAGACCGATAGCACTAACATCGCACATCATAAAATTTTTTGAGAGAGTGCTAAGAAGTAAGATCACAAAATACATGGAATCACAGCATCTCCATAACCCCGGACAACATGGTTTCAGAACAGGGCCCTTTTGCCTGTCGCAGTTGCTGGACCACTATGATATGGCATTAGATGCTATGGAAGACAAACAAAACGCTGATGTAATTTACACAGATTTCGCAAAATCTTTTGATAAATGTGACCATGGTGTTATTGCACATAAAATGCGTTCAAAAGGAATTACCGGGAAAATAGGTAAATGGATCTACAATTTCCTGACCAACAGAACCCAATGTGTAATAGTCAACAAAATAAAATCCAGCCCATCGACCGTGAAGAGCTCAGTCCCCCAGGGTACTGTGCTTGCTCCAGTACTTTTTCTCATCATCATATCGGACATAGACCAGAACACAACCTATAGCACTGTATCATCCTTTGCAGATGACACTAGGATTTTCATGAGAGTTGACAACATAGAGGACATGGCAAACCTCCAATCAGATGTAGATCAGGTCTTTCTATGGGCTACAGAAAATAATATGGTGTTTAACGAGGATAAGTTCCAGCTCATGCGCTACGGAAAAATTGAAAATATAAAAACAGAAACCACGTACAAAACTCAGGCAAATCATAACATAGAACGAAAAGGCAATGTAAAGGAAATGGGTGTACTCATGTCGGAAGACCTTACCTTTAAAGAACACAATAAAGTAGCCGTCACAACTGCAAGAAAAATGACAGGTTGGATAACAAGAACTTTCCACACTAGAGATGCTATACCGATGATGATACTTTTCAAAAGGCTTGTGCTCTCTAGAGTGGAGTACTGCTGCACAATGACAGCCCCTTTCAAAGCTGGAGGAATTGCTGACCTGGAGAGCGTGCAGAGATCCTTTACTGCTAGAATCCACTCAGTAAAACATCTAAATTAGTGGGACCGACTAAAGAGCCTAAATCTGTACTCCCTTGAGCGCAGGCGGGAGAGATACGTAATAATTTACACGTGGAAAATAATTGAGGGGCTGGTCCCAAACCTGCACACAGAAATAACAGCACACGAGACCAGAAGGCATGGCAGAATGTGCAGAATACCCCCGTTGATGAGCAGAGGTGCAACAGGTACTCTGAGAGAGAACTCTATCAACATCAGAGGCCCGAGACTGTTCAACACGCTTCCACTACACATAAGGGGCATAACTGGCTGACCCCTCACAGTGTTCAAGAGAGAACTGGATAAGCACCTCCAAAGGATACCTGATCAACCAGGCTGTGACGCATACGTCAGGCTGCGAGCAACCGCGTCTAACAGCCTGGTTGATCAGTCCAGCAACCAGGAGGCCTGGTCGACGACCGAGCCGCGGGGACACTAAGCCCTGGAAGCACCTCAAGGTAACCTCAAGGTAAGGTAACCCCCGTTTTTTCCCTTTTTTCTTATTTTTTCTCAACACAATTTATATTTTAATTATGCGGATCAGGACATCACCTGATCAAACACATCAAACATCGTTTGACCACCATCAAACACACACATTTCGTGTGTGTTTGACGCTCACTGATATGTTCCAGCGTTGTTTTATATATGGTGCTATTCTATCTTACGCTTTGTTGCTCTTTTTTACCTACGGGCTCATAGAACATTCTATTGCAAACACATTGGCACAAAAATGAATGACGTACATAGAATAATAATGTCAGGACAGTGAAATAATTATAAACTTTCAAAGCACTGTATCGCACATGTGTTGTCATGTCACCAATACTGGGTAACAGTTCTGCCACTTCCCACACTCTTGCGGGTGGGCCGCGACCATTATTCTACGTTTATATTCATATCACCGTGTTGGGAATTTCCTTGCGAGTCCATTGATACCAAAATTAACGATGTAGGACAAGTGTGGAAGTGATAACAATCCCAAGAGTAAAAACATTTTGTTGCTGTTGGGCGCTCACGGCGAGTCATCTACGTAGCTATTTATTTGGTGCTGGTATCCATATACATTTCGTGATTTTTTTACAGATGTTCTTCTAAAGAATTTTATTGCGAACACATTGGTATCAAAATGAATTACGTAGCTTGAGAACTAAGGTCTGGAGAGTAAAAAGAGTATACACATTTTTGTTTTGACGCTTAAGGTTATTGTGAGTACTCATCACATTTTGTACTTTTGGTTTTAAATTCTTACTAATCATAACTCCAAGTTCCCTTTCGAAATACCCGACTTCGCAATCACAACACCATCTATCTCGTATCTTGTAACTCTATCATATCATTACCTAACCTCAAAACTTTACATTTATCAGCAATGAACTGCATCTGTCAACCTTTTGCCCATTTCAAAACTCTATTTAGATCAACTTGAAGAGATAGTGAGTCTTCTTTTGTGTTATTTCCCTACCGATTTTTGTATCATCTGCAAATTTGCAAATGTTGTTACTCAAACCTGAAGCTAAATCATTTATACATACAGTATTATAAACAACAGAGGTCCCAGGACAGAGCTTTGAGGTACTCAACCTACAACATTTTCCAACTCTGACTTAACCCCATTTATACTAACTCTGTTGAGCGTTGACCATTTATACATCAACTCTGTTGATGTGAGCACTTAATTGGCGGTCAGTGGTGGAGCTTAATTCTTAAAAAGCAATATATACCATCGATCGTGATTTAGTTTAGTATGCGGTTTAAAGAAAAAAGAGCATATCAATGTTATATCACAGAAAACGAATTTATCAAAAACTCATGTATTTGTCTTATTTGAAACCACATTGGTTTCATTTTGGATACAAATGTCCATGGAGATTCAGAATGGAAATTAATTATAGTTGAACCTACAGAGAGGAGTTTAAGAATCTGTGGTGAGAGTGATGGACACAGCCTTCACAATTATACTTCAGAGAATGTAAACATCTAAGAGTCATTAGAAATATGTGTAGAATAATAAACCCTACATTGTTTGAGTTAGGGAAAACACCATTTGTCATATAGATACTAGCTGTTCTTAAAGATTCACCCATTTTGCACCAGCAAGTTAACATATGAGATTTTAAGGGTTGACAAATGTCAATCTTCTTGTTTGATAAACTGTGCACTTGAGACATAGTTAATAAGAACACGCCAATATAAGACAACAAAACGTTTTCAGATTCTTTCACACCACTTTCCAGCAACTTTTATAGTTTATATAAATTATTTTAGGGAATAATACATAAATTATATATTTAAACATGATATTAGTGTTTAGTGGAATGCATAAGGAGTCAAATTGTGTTAAAAAGAGCGATTTTTAGAAAATTTGGAAAACTACTTTTTTCTGATCATATATTATAACTAAATGGATTTTGAACGTTTCACTGAGCCAATAAATATCATTCACAATTTATTAATGATTTTTACAAAAAATACTATAAATTTTATATTTAAACATGTAAAAACTATTTGTAATACATTAGGAACAAAATAGTTGTAGAAAAACAATTTATTATAAAACCTTTGAGTTTGGATTTTTTTATTAAAAGTTTCTCAAAGGCTCTCCTGCACCATTCTCAATGCAAATCATTCCCACACCTATGGGAAGAGACGAACGTTTTCTAGATGATTTGTGTTTGCTGGGTCTTCAGGTAAGATGGTGGATCAACACTGGGTCGATCCACCATCTTATGGGAGTGGTCATGGCATATGTCGATCCGAGGAAATGTCCACAGAACTTTGAAACCCCGGTGTGGGTGAGCAATATCCCTGGGTGTCCACCCAAGTGAGGATGGGTATGCAGCTGCCGATAACCTGACAACCTTGGGTACTTATCTGGATGCAAACCCTACTTTGCCGCTGGGACCCATCGGCCTGAACTGGGAGGCAGCCAATCCAATAGAGAGGGAGGACCAGAGGGGTGTATTCAGGAAGATGTTCACATTTGCTTCAGTACGCCGCCCATTGCTCGTTTCCTTGCTCTCAGCGATAGGGGAGGAGTCAGATTCGATGTATTACAGAGCACTGTTCGACCTCCAAGAACATTGCGGAGATGAACAACCAATGCATGTGAGAGGTTTTACGGGAAATAATTTTTACGGGCTCACCATAGCCCGTGCTACTTGGAACTTTGTTCCAGGTAGCGAATCTTTAACAACAACAACAGGGAAATACCGGTATGATCCAGGAGTGGTTTGATATCTTCCCGTATACGTATTTTAGTGCAGTCGTAGGAGAGAGGCCAGAAACTCAACTGATGGAAACACTGAAGGAGATCCCCAGGGAACGACTGCTACTGGAATCTGCGGCACCAGTGTCAGAAACAGGGGTTATTACCCTTCCTTCCCCCCCCCCCCCCGCCTATGTCGGGGAAATAGGCATACGCTGGGCAGCATGGCTAGATATGGACGTGGAGCTCTTGGCCAGGATTACCACCCAGAACGGCCATTGGCTATTCAATCTTATGTAAACAAAAAAGAAAAGAAAAAAGAAAGAAAAATTAAGTGTAGAATGTAGTGTGAGTGTACAAATTATAAACAATATCTAATTGCGAATATGAAAATTTTAATAATGAGAAAGAACATTTAATTTAATCCAAAGACAGTATTATCACAAATATCCATATCTAAGTGATGCGATGCAACGAAGTAGTTGCATAAAGGTATTAAGTATAATTTATGAAGATATTAATAACCTAAGCACCTCCTTGGTTTATTGTTGAAAGAAGTCAGTGAGCATTGATATGCCAGTGTGTAAACAATAAATATATAAATAATAAACCAGTCGCAACATATCTTCTTTTAGTTGAACCAGAAACGTTTCCTTCTGTTATATTTACCAGCGCACCCCTCAATGTGAAGCCGATGGAGTTTTTTTTTTCTAAAAGGACGTATTAAATATAGAATAAGTTTCTAATACACTCCTTCCTTTATAGAGACGGGAGGAGTGTGGAGAGAATCGCATTCAAAGTGCCCGCCAACGGGAATATCTCTCATGCTAGGAGCTCCTGATTGGTGGACAGCAGTCCAACGCCATGCGTCTGCGCACCACCCACGCGCATGCCCGAGGAGGTAGAGAGGAGCAGAGAAGACCAGCACCTGACCGCAGATACACCTGTTGTTGACGCCTCCCGAACTGTGGTTGTTTGGCACCCGAATTGGCCAGATATCGTTGGATCTCGCCCCTGAGGAGCCACTGCATTGCTTCAGCCCGCCCTTAGAAGACTTCAGCTCGAGGTGAGCAACTGTCTTCCATACATTTATACACATTTCTGTGCATATCGATTATCACGTGGTCGGTCGCCCCATACTTCCGTAGGCAACCGCCTCCACACTGGCGCAGTGAGTAGGATTTTATTTTACTGCCTACACACTACCGAGGCAGGGTTCTCAACGTCTTTGCGGTCTTCTGACGCATCCCCTAAGATGCGTTGCGTCTAAAATTTATCTCATCAAAACCTAAATATACCCATCCTTGCCTGTAATGTCCAAATTTTACCTGTAATATTCTAACCCAACCTAAGGTAGTCCATCCCATCCTAATTTGACTTAACAGAACCCAAATCTAGTTGAATTTACCTAAATTTAACTTTTCGAATGAAAAGTTAACTAACAGATGTTAGTTAATGTTAATTTATCCATGTTAATTTAAATAAATTTACTATATACTGCCAAAATGCATCTTAACAGAAGCAAAATTAAACTAAATCTAGCAAAATTCAACAAGTCCAACCCAAATTTAACCTAATACAAGCTAAAGAGCAAAATTACTTTAAGCAAAATTACTGTAACCAACCAAAGTTTTTCCTAATTTATCCCATTAGAATTGTACCTAGTTACATACAAACATAATTTATCCTCTGTTATGATCCCACGCAGCCGAAAAACGAGTCTCCCCTTGAGAATTATTCTATCAAGCTTGACCTGACTATAAGGTCTGGGAAATATGGAGGTGAAGTTTTGCAATTTATAATAATATTAATAACATAAGTTAGTCTAACCAAATCTAACACAACTAGAGCTAAATTTTGCTACATTTAACCAAATGTGTCCTACCCCATCTAAATATTGCCTTATTTAAGAAACTTCCACCAAATTTACACAATCATAACGCAACCAAAGCTAAACTGTAAAGAATTTAACCAAGTTCAACCTGTCCCATCAAAATTTAGCCTAATTAAATGTGTAGCCATTTCCAACATTCAGTCCTCATATAACCTACACATTGTTAATACTATTTTTGCTCTACTGAAGCTGTGCCAGACATGCTATTTTCAACAACCAGTCCACTCATAACCTTACCTTACCTTGAGGTTACCTTGAGGTGCTTCTGGGGCTCAGCGTCCCTGCGGCCCGGTCGTCGACCAGGCTTCCTGGTTGCTGGACTGATCAACCAGGTTGGTGGACGTGGCTGCTCGCCGCCTGACGTATGAGTCAGCCTGGTTGATCAGGTATCCTTTGGAGGTGCTTGATCAGGTATCCTTTGGAGGTGCTTATCCAGTACTCTATAACTGGCAGACCCCGTGAGGGGTCTGCCAGTTTTGCCCCTTATGTGTAGTAGAAGCCTGTTGAACAGTCTCGGGCCTCTGATGTTGATAGAGTTCTATCTCAGAATACCTGTTGCACCTCTGCTTTTCAACGGGGGTATTCTGCACATCCTGCCATGTCTTCCTGTCTCATGTGATATTATTTCTGTGCGCAGGTTTGGGACCAGCCGCTCAATTATTTTCCATGTATAGATTATTATGTATCTCTCCCGCCTGCGCTCAAGGGAATACAGATTTAGGCTCTTTAGTCGGTCCCAGTAGTTTCGATGTTTTACTGAGTGAATTCGAGCTGAAAAGGATCTCTGCACGCTCTCCAGGTCAGCAATTTCTCCAGCTTTGAAAGGGGCTGTCATTGTGCAGCAGTACTCCACTCTAGAGAGCACAAGCCTTTTGAAAAGTATCATCATCGGTATAGCATCTCTAGTGTGAAAAGTTCTTGTTATCCAATCTGTCATTTTTCTTGCAGTCGTAACGGCTACTTTATTGTGTTCTTTAAAGGTTAGGTCTTCCGACATGAGTACACCCAGATCCTTTACATTCCCTTTTCGTTCCATGTTATGATTTGCCTGAGTTTTGTACGTGGTTTCCGTTTTGATATTTTCATTTTTTCCGTAGCGCATGAGCTGGAACTTATCTTCGTTAAACACCATATTATTTTCTGTAGCCCATAGAAAGACCTGATTGGAGGTTTGCAGTGTCCTCTATGTTGCCTACTCTCATGAAAATCCTAGTGTCATCTGCAAAGGATGATACAGTGCTATAGGTTGTGTTCTTGTCTATGTCCGATATGAGGATGAGGGAAAGTACTGGAGCAAGCACAGTACCCTGGGGGACTGAGCTCTTCATGGATCATGGGCTGAATTTTATTTTGTTGACTATTACACATCGGGTCCGCATAGTCAGGAAATTGTTGATCCATCTGCCTATTTTTCCGGTAATTCCTTTTGAACGCATTTTATGTGCAATAACACCATGGTCACATTTATCAAAAGCTTTTGCGAAATCTGTGTAAATTACATCAGCGTTTTGTTTGTCTTCCATAGCATCTATAGCCATATCATAGTGGTCCAGCAACTGCGACAGGCAAGAGCGCCCTGTTCTGAAACCATGTTGTCCGGGGTTATAAAGATGCTGTGATTCCATGTATTTTGTGATCTTACTTTTTAGCACTCTCTCAAAAATTTTTATGATGTGCGATGTTAGTGCTATCGGTCTGTAATTTTTTTGCCTCTGCCTTATTTCCTCCTTTATGGAGTGGTGCTATCTCTGCTGTTTTTAGTTTGTCAGGGATAACGCAAGTATCTAGGCTTTGTCTCCACAGAATATGAAGGGCCTGCGATAGTGTTTTTTACAGTTCTTGATGAATATGGAGTTCCAAGAATATGGGCTTAGTGCAGAGTGCATAGGCATACTGTTTATGGCTTCTTCAAAATCCAGTGGGGATAGGGTGACGTCTGATATATGATTAGATGTTGGTATCATATCAATGAAAAATTCATTTGGGTTATCAATCTTTAGTGCGTTTAGTTGCTCTCTGAAAACAGAGTCGTACTGCTTCCTCAGTAACTCGCTCATTTCTTTGTTGTCATCGGTGAAAGTTCCATCTCCCTTTCGCAGAGGACCGTTACTAGATGTGGTTTTTGATCTTGATTTTGCATAGGAGAAAAAATATTTCGGATTTCTCTCTATTTCACTGATGGCCTTTTGCTCTCTTTGCCTCTCCTGGGTTTTGTATGATTCTTGTAGCTTGAGTTCAATTGTTTCTATTTCTCTACCTAACCTTCTTCGCCGTTCTTGAGATAGGGTACGACTCTCAAGTTGTTCTGCGATTCATTTTCTTCGCCTATATAGGGAACAACGTTCCCGTTCCAATCTGCATCTCTTTCTCTTTTTTTCTTAGGGGTATGCGGTTTGAACATATTTTTAGTGCTACTGAGCTTATTTTTTCCAGGCATTGGTTAAGGTTTGCATTTTCTAGCTGTTCTTCCCAGTTTATTTCTGTGAAGTCCTGGGTTATTTGCTCCCAGTTTATCTGTTTATTATTGAAGTTGAATTTGCTGAAATCTCCTTCACCGGGAATCTGGACTGGTTTTGAAGGTCTTATCCCCATGGTTGTCAGAACTTCAATAATGTTGTGATCTGAGTAACAGGTATTTGTACATCATTATATTCCTGATCAATTCATCATTATTAGTGAAAATGAGGTCCAGCGTGTTCTCCTTCCTATTTGGTTCTACTATTTGCTGGTTTAAGGCAAACCTGTCGCACATCCGTAGCAGGTCATTTGCATGTGCCTGTTCATTTAGGGTACTTCCTGGTATTCTTTCTGATATTACTGTATTAGCCAGGTGCTTCCATTTCAGGTGCCGTAGGTTGAAGTCCCCAAGCAGGATGATGTTCGGAACTGGATTTGTGAGGTTTTCCAAGCAGTGTTCTATTTTCATTAGTTGATCTTTAAACTGCTGAGGGTTTGCGTCCGGTGACTTATGTACAAGGACAATAGCTACATTTAGGATCTCTATTTTGATTATCAGCACTTCCACCATATCATTTGAAGCGTTTAGCAGCTCAGTACAGATGAGTGTGTCTTTGATGTAGAGGCTGACCCCACCCTGAAGCCGGTGTTTCCTATCACATCTGAAAAGATTGTACTCTGAGATCCATATTTCACCATCAAGGTAGTCCTTTGTGTGAGTTTCCGTTAGGGCTGCAAACTCTGCATTTGCCTCATGGAGGAGACCATCTATAACGTGAACTTTGTTGAATTTGCGTGTTTTTATACCCTGGATGTTGGCAAATATAAATGAGGTTATCGTGTTAGTGAAAGTGCTGGATGCTTTAATTGGTGTTAATATCTGAGGCTCTGGTAAGGAGGCGACTGTGTTTGCGTCCTCTCTAGCATTTGACCGAGTTGGTGGTAGAGTCTGGTCATTTTGGCTGTTTTCATAGTGGCGGTCTGTCGGTTTTATTCGCCTGGTACCTCTTATATGAAAAGCTGAACATTCAGCATTGAAGCACTCTTTCCTGTCCAAAGAGTTTTTGAAAATTTCTGGGTGAAATAATTCACAGCTTTTGGTACATTTACATGTATTGATGAGGTTTCTGCACTTTCTAGAGTGATCGTACTTACATGTTCCATTTGTTCTTCCCGATATCCCATGTTTACAGGTAGCCCATTTGTAATACCAACAGGTTTTGAGGCCTTGTTTTGTTTGTTTCCTTTTGCCAGGGACCACACCCTGCTGCGGCGTCCCCGACACTGTGCTCTGCTCTGGGGCCTGCGACACCGCGCTCTGCTCCGGTGCCATTGACACCACGCTCTGCTCCTGTGCCCGCGACACCGCACTTTGCTCTGGCGCCATTGACACCGCGCTCTGCTTAGGCGTCCCTGACTCCGCGCTATGCTCAGGCGTCCCCGATTCCGCGCTCTGCTCAGGCGTCCCCGGCTACGCGCTCTGCTCAGGCGTCCCAGACTCAGCGCTCTTCTCCAGCACCGCTGCCACCGAGCTCTGTGCCACATCTGGTTGTACCTTGGTGTCATGTACAATTTGTTTGAAGACGTTAGAAATTGCTATGCAGGCATTTATTAGTTATTCTCCCGGTTTTGGCGGGAGTTTTATCCAGGAGTGCCATCATCTTCAAAAAGTTACATCATCCTTTTTGCAGAGCCAGTACACAGAGTGGTCACTGGAACCATTTCTCCTTGAATTATTAGTTATGTTGCCACATTGTTTGTGTATGGCTGCTGAACAGAGTTGGCATTGAAAGCTCTGTTGGTAATCTACCTTCATGTTGCATTCTATGCACGTTTTTATCAAAGACATTTTTGTTCAACACTTCTGTTCAGTGGTTGTGGTCTTACAAGGTAGGGTGTTGACCGTTGGCGGTTGACCATAGGTGTTTACCAACTTGAGACAGGCCTGGAGGAGGCTGTACGGACCTACCCACATTCTTATTGTCATTTTCACTCTGTTAGTGATGTTGCCTTCTAGCTATTTCCAATATCCAAATAACCAGTCCCCTTCACAGCCTGCCTCATTCTTATCACCATTTGTGACTGTTGGTGGAGTGTCCTTCTAGCTATTTTCCACATTCAGATGTGTTGTTTTATTTTGGCATCAACTGAATCTAACTCAACCTGACCTCCCCTATCCTAGCTTGACCTAACACAACCAAAGCAACATTTACCTTGGACTTTACCTCTAATACAACACTATCTTATGAAAGTGTGGATTTTGGATATAAACCTAACTAACCAGTACCTAACCTGCGTGAATCTTTGTTCAATATTGTAACTATATTGTAATGAAAAGGTTGTTTTTAATCATCAACTCTACCACGCTGTACCTAACCTCTGTTACGCTGTCGCTTGTATGTCCAAAGAGTTTGGAAAAGGCAGGCTGGGAAGGGAGGAAAAGGGATGAGGAATTGAAACTTTTAAGGAGGATGTGGATAGGGAACGAGGGGGCTAAAAAGTTCCGTGGCCTATCTGTCGCATAAGGTATTTTGCCGTAAGGTATTTTTCAAAGATTTTGATCTTGGTTTTGTTCTTCTGACGAGTGTTTGGGCGGCGGGAAGCCGCGAGGTAGGCTGGGTGGGCTTAGTAGGTCAGCACCAGGGCTTGAGGTTAGGTGGGGAGTAGAATGGTGTGTAGGCGTTGGGTGGAGATGCCTCAGTCTTGGTTCTTCATCTGGCATCTTTCTTCTGCAGCAGGTGGAGGTTTTTCTTGTGTTCTAAGTCTTCTCGCACTTCTGGCTCTTCAGTTTTTTCTTCGTCTGAGACTTCCTTATTGTTGACATGGCCGTGCTGTTGTTGGAGCTTGGTGAGGAAGCCTCCATGAGGAAGTCTTGCACAGATTAGGTGCTGAACTGTTGGTGTGGTGATGGTGCTCCTACTGAGATTTCCTCGTCTAGAGAGTCCGAAGCGTCGTCTGGAGTCAATGGTTTAGTCTTTGGTCGAACAGCCTGGGTTGGGTTCTAGAGTGGAGTGGTGGTTGCAGCTACCGCGGGAGTGTTGGTGGTGCTGCTTGCAGATGTGTACAGTACAGTGGCGAGCGCATCGGCTGAGATGGTGTTAGGAGGAGCGTTGGGAGTTGGTGTGGTAGGTGTTTCTGTTTGTGCAGCTTGGGTCTTGGGTGGTGGTGGAGTCTGGGTTGAGGTCGTCCATGTAGTAGTCCTTGTGGTACTCACTGTGGTGGAAGGAGAGGCAGTGAATCTGGCCTCAGGGGCGATGATGGGGTTCAGGCCGTTGGCAAGGTACAATGCGTTGAGTTTGGTGGCGAACCAGAGGTTATCTGGTCTGGTGAGCCTCTCTGCTAGACAAATGGGGTCCGAGAATTATCTCTTCCCTTGAGGTGTGGGGTCGAGAGGATGCTAAATTCGTCCAATGAGCAGGCTGTGATATCTGGTGGCCATCCATTGTTTAATAAATAACAAATTGATATTTCCTCATGTCCATTTATCCACTTATATTCACTTCAATCATGGCACACATACATACATTCATACATACATACATACATACATACATACATACATACATACATACATACATACATACATCTTGGGTCAACCTTGATAGGTAGCAGACGTGCAGGGTCAGCGGTCCACGTATACCGAGGAACAATAGGGTCATGGGAGCGGGTGTACTGTGCAGTGAGAATTGGGACAGTGTAAATCAAACAGTTGCATTGTAATGCAACATGTTGAACACATATTGTGGTGAGTTATCTTTGTGAATTTAGAGAAGATAGCTAGTGAAGATCGACTTCTTCAGGCAGCATCAGTCGCACCAGTGGGACCCACGTGGATACCTGAAGACCACACATGATTAGCAACGACCCGCCGTGTATTCACCTAGAGTACTTGTGGGGGATTGGCTGGTAAGTGTCTCTCTGTAAGTCTCCAACAGTGTGCAGGGTTTATATAATATCATATCATAGACACTATTGCATTCCAGTCAATAATACAAATGTAAGTGGTAGACAAGTAACAGGGACAACATCTGTGAGCTCACTGGGAACCCAGATAAGCCGCTAATCCCCCCACCATAATCTGAAGACAACACCTCACCCACATCCTCTTAATCCCCATCTCACTCTCCCAAAACACACTCCCCCCCCCACTCCCACTCTCCACTACCACTGACTACACACACACACACACACAAATACACACCCACACACACACACACACACTTCCTCAGGGGAATACCATGGGAAACAGAACTTAGAGACAAGAATGTGCAGGTTATGATGGATTTTGTAACCCAAAAGTGCCAGGAAGCTGCAGACAGGTTTATCCCCGTCCAAAAGGAGAAAAACGAAAAACAACAGAAAAACCCATGGTTCAACCAGGAATGTAAAGTAGTGAAACAACTGAGTAAAAGAACATGGAGAAACTACAGAAATAACAGAACACCAGAGAGCAGGGAGAGATACCAGAGGGCCAGAAATGAGTACATCAGAGTGAGGAGGGAAGCAGGGAGACAGTTTGAAAATGACATCGCAAGTAAAGCCAAGACCCAACCAAAGCTGCTCCACAGCCACATCAGGAGGAAAACAGCAGTGAAGGAACAAGTGATGAAGCTGCGGAAAGGGGAGAACAGATACACAGAGAATGACAAGGAGGTGTGTGAAGAACTCAACAAGAGATTCCAGGAGGTCTTCACAATAGAACAAGGAGAAGCCCCAGCACTAAATGAGGAGGCGGCAAACCAAGCAACCTTGGAGGAATTTGACCTCACCAGTGATGAGGTCAAAAGGTGTCTACTGGAGCTGGATGTGACAAAGGCTGTTGGGCCTGATAGAATCTCACCATGGATACTAAAGGAAGGTGCAGAAGCACTAAGTGTGCCACTCTGTATGGTGTATAACAGGTCACTGGAAACAGGAGACTTACCAGAAAGTTGGAAGACAGCTAACGTAGTCCCAATATACAAAAAAAGGTGATAGGCAACAGGCACTGAATTACAGGCCAGTTTCCTTAACTTGCATACCATGCAAGGTGATGGAGAAGATCGTGAGGAAAAGGCTCGTAGAGCATCTGGAGGGAAATAACTTTGTAACGCACCACCAACATGGGTTCAGAGATGTAAATCGTGCCTCACAGGTTTAATAGAATTTTATGACCAGGCAACGAAAATTAGGCAGGAAAGAGAAGGGTGGGCCGACTGCATTTTCCTGGATTGCCAAAAAGCCTTTGACACAGTACCCCATAAAAGGCTGTTAAAAAAGTTGGAGCAACAGGCAGGAGTAAAAGGTAAGGTGCTCCAGTGGATAAGGGAGTACTTAAGCAACAGGAAACAACGAGTAACAGTGAGGTGGGAGACATCAGAGTGGCGAGATGTCACCAGCGGAGTCCCACAGGGCTCAGTACTTGGACCCATCCTGTTTCTAATATATGTGAACGACCTTCCAGAGGGTATAGACTCATTCCTCTCAATGTTTGCTGATGATGCAAAAATTATGAGAAGAATCAAGACGGATGAAGATAGACAGAGACTACAGGATGACCTGGATAAACTGGAGGAATGGTCTAGAAAATGGCTGCTAAAGTTCAACTCAGGAAAGTGTAAGGTGATGAAATTAGGCGAAGGGAGCAGGAGGCTGAACACAAGGTATCATCTGGGAGGGGAAATCCTGCAAGAGTCAAATAGAGAGAAGGATCTGGGGGTTGATATCACACCGAACCTGTCCCCAGAGGCCCACATCAAAAGAATATCATCAGCGGCATATGCTAGACTGACCAACATAAGAACTGCCTTCAGAAACTTGTGTAAGGAATCTTTCAGAACCCTGTATACCACTTATGTAAGACCAATCCTGGAGTATGCAGCTCCAGCCTGGAGTCCATACCTAGTTAAACACAAGACAAAGTTAGAGAAGATTCAGCGGTATGCCACCAGGCTCGTCCCGGAACTGAGAGGATTGAGCTACAAGGAAAGGCTAAAGGAGCTGAACCTCACATCCCTGGAAAACAGAAGAGTAAGGGGAGACATGATAACCACCTACAAAATTCTCAGGGGAATTGACAGGGTAGACAAAGACAAAGTCTTCAGCACGGGTGGGACACGAACAAGGGGACACAGGTGGAAACTTAGTACCCAGATGAGCCACAGAGACGTTAGAAAGAATTTTTTCAGTGTCAGAGTAGTTAATAAATGGAATGCACTAGGAAGTGATGTGGTGGAGGCTGACTCCATACACAGTTTCATATGTAGATATGATAGAGCCCAGTAGGCTCAGGAATCTGTACACCAGTTGATTGACAGTTAAGAGGTGGGACCAAAGAGCCAAAGCTCAACCCCCGCAAGCACAATTAGGTGAGTACAATTAGGTGAGTACACACACACACAAACATACATACATTATAATCCCCCCCCTTTCTCACTTCTTCTGTAGCATACCAGATATTCCCCCCTCCCCTACCCCAAATACCCTCCCACACAGTGGGACCCCCTCCATCTCCCTCACCCTCGCCCACCACCTTACCACCTAACCCGATGTGACCATCTCCGACCCCCTACCAAACAATCTCCCTCCTCCCACCCCACCCCACCCTCCCTCTCTCTCTCTCTCGTCTTCTCTGTTCTGTTCTCTATCTCTCTCTCTCTCTCTCTCTCTCTCTCTCTCTCTCTCTCTCTCTCTCTCTCTCTTTCTCTCTCTCTCTCTCTCTCTCTCTCTCTCTCTCTCTCTCTCTCTCTCTCTCTCTCTCTCTCTCTCTCTCTCTCTCTGTCTCTCTCTGTCTCTCTCTGTCTCTCTCTCTCTGCCCCCTCTCTGCACCTGCCCCCTGCCTAACCCTATCAAAACATATCAGGGAAAGGGACAAAATGGCAGGAGGACGCAACAGGGACACAGGGAATAGTCAAAGTGACCAAACGAAGGAAATGTTAACCCAAGTTCTGGAGGAATTCAGGAAGGAGATGCATGAAATGAGGATTACAATTAACAACCTGCAAAGTGAGCTGACATCAGCAAGGGGGGAGATCAAATCCCTCACAGAGAAATATAAAGAGGCCGAACATCAGATTATCATCCAAAGGGAAGGTGGGAATATTTCATTGGAAGGAAATGCCTCTGTACCTGAAACATTTGCGGAATGACTGAGAAAGATGTCGGAAAATCCGACACCATTTAATATATCATACAGATAATAGCTGTGTTGTATAAACAAGTTACCCATAGAAAACGTAACTTGTAGTGGAATTACCGTCTAAAGAAAACGGGATATCATCACCACATACTATTATAATTCACCACCTATTATGGTGGGAATTATTCTTAAATACATTAGTCTTTGGACTTTACCATCAGAAAAACATCTTATATAAATTAACTTAATTATCAATATTAAAGTAGAGTAAATGTGACCCTTCTATCACTTTCTGACATGTGGACAATGTAAGCCAGGCGTCAGAGGGAGGAAGGGGAGCCATTGTTGTGTCACCTCCGAGACGTGTGGAGCAAATTTGGCTCCTATCATATCTGGACAATGTCGGCCAGGCGTCAATAGTATGGAGTGTTAGATGCAGCCATTGTTGAGACTAGACCAGAGGCTCACACGGGAGCAAATTCGGCTCCTGTTAAATTAACTTGGACGTAGTGTTATGGAAACTAAAAGTGTACCATTATCAACACGCTGTCTACAAATTCAAGTTAAGTGTTCTTTCCGAAACCCATTATCTATCATTAGTGGCCATTAATGTCATTGGGTAGGGTTAGCCGGTTAGAACGCAAAATCGCCTCATACTAAAGGTAATTAAGCCAGGTCTTTATTGTTCCATGTACTGTATAGTGTTTTCTCTGATATAGCTTGTCATATATAGGATTCTGGCTTCACAGCTAGCGCACTTTTGACAGGTCAAGACGAGGAAGATTTTGTGCACCAGTTACTGGGTGATGGAAGCTACCTCAAAGAGGATAATTTGGTGTCTACACCCTAGTTATACCTGGTGGACTAACCTGCTGTACTATAAGATAAGGAACCTCTTCAATGTATGTAGTTAATTCTGTAGTTTGATTGGCTGCATATATATTAATTTAATAAACCCCCCTAATGTGTAGAGGATCGATTTGTGAGATTATGAGATTATTGCAGAAATACAGTCCACTTATCATTATACAAATTGCTATCGAAGTATATAAATTAACGTAAATATAAATTCATATAAATTAAATAAATATAAATCTCACAGGTCGGTTCCCACATTATTTGGACCTTCGGAACCGGAATATTCGGTCCTTTGAACCCACATTTGGTCATCTTAGTACCGGATGAACCAGTTAACCAGTGGATTCATTAAATATACTAGTGCAGTGTTATTTAAACAAGGCCAGCCAGTCAAAGACAGCGGCGAAGCCTCGTGGGAGCTCAGGAGCCCCCCCTCAACTGAGTTCAGCCTCATCAGCGGTTTCATGCACACCCACAGATATTTGGTGGCGTGTTATTTCGTGAAATGACAGCGCTAATATTGAAGCCAGCCAAAGTAGTGGCTGTGGTGTCGCGTGATTGTTCACGGATTTCGTGGTGTTACATTTCGCGAGAGATTATCTACGAATTTTGTGGACTTTATTACGCGAGGTCACTAATAATATTTAATACTTCTAGATAATATTAGAAGTTTCACAGAGGCTAATTAAGAGGCTATTATCAATAATTGTGTATATTATTTCTCCAAAATAGAGAATCATTTAATATATATTGCACTAGTGATCACAGTATAATATTTACTAATTGCCAACCCACAACAGGGTAGGATATTAACCATTGACTAGTTGAACTATTATCGTTCATCCTAGTCCCATTATTACCATAGTCAGTTGTACTATATTGATCAACCTAACACCATTAATTAATGAATGGTGCAGACCCTATTTTGGGTGTAATTTTTATCAACTCGAGTTGAGTTGTATATATAATAATTTACTTATGATCATTACACCTTTGAGTGATTAATTAGTGTCTCTACCATCCTAGGGTGATATAGAAGAGCTAACCTAAAGGTACTTCCAGTGACACTGGTTTATCACTCAAATCATTAGTGTGTATGATTGTATATATATAATGTGTATTCATTTTAAGTGCTAACCTCTAGCAGAGGTAGGATTATTGCCTAGTGAGTGCATTTTACCCTAGGCTACCATTAGTGTTTGTTCAGTATTATGAGCAGCCCAAGTACAAGTCCCACAAGGCTTCACCAACGAGCCAGTATGGATAATGCAGGGAGAATGAAAAGAACCCTTGCAGGTCTTAAAGGCCACTTAACAAGACAGATCAAGAAATGTGAAGATTTGTCACAACAATCTCAAGTTGATTATGCTGACCTGGAAAGCTATTATCAAGCAGCTGCAGGTAAATTTGAGCAAATCAAATGCCAAATGGC
Source organism: Procambarus clarkii (assembly GCF_040958095.1). NCBI lineage: Eukaryota > Metazoa > Arthropoda > Malacostraca > Decapoda > Cambaridae > Procambarus > Procambarus clarkii. The sequence continues at coordinate 7,906,103 of NC_091215.1, read as the reverse complement.
TGTCCTTGTGGGGACAGACTACTACCATCGATTCATCGGTAGCCCTACTAAATATCAGGGCATAACCATGTTAAACTCTGCAGGAGGTAAATTACTCTCAGGCCCAGTATCAAGCCTGAGGAGACCTATGCCTGCAGATAAACATTACCAGTAGAAATCTAAATTTGTCAGCTGATTATATTTCTCCAGTAGCATTATACTAAGGAGATTACAGCTGACTATACCAACAGAGGTTGATGTTAGTATCATCATTTAAAGCTGAAGAAGAGTTCATGAGGCCTCAGTGGCAAATCAGTGAACAGTAGCCTAAAACAGCTACAAGTCACTGCGACCAATGTCACTGAACCCACTGCAGTCTCAGAACCATACTTTACTTTAATGATGAGCTATTCAATCTTCTGAAACAATTAACTAAATTAAACCCCAATAAATCTGATGACTGATTTGATACATTTATTATTTAATCAAGATGTATTCCATGGGCCTCAGTGTTTATATATCAGTGACCAGTTACCTGAAGAAACTTCAAGTTATATCTAATGTCACTGATCTCACTGCAGTCCCTGAATCATACTTGACTGTAGTACTTGATCACATCTAGTCTTCTGGGTTAAATAATATGTATAAGGCTTGAATATTAGCTTTTCAAGAGTTGACAGGGAAATGAAATTGCATTAGACTTCTAACCCCTGCAACTCTAGTACGGGACATCCGTCCTGTACGAACAGACGCACAAATGTGTGATTACTAACTACTAACATCAAATTAATCTAATAATTCGAAGGAGGAGTATCGGTGTTCGTCTGTTCTAAATAGGACTTCGACCCGTGAGCAGCCCCCTGGGGAATTATGTCGGAAAATCCGACACCATTTAATATATCATACAGATAATAGCTGTGTTGTATAAACAAGTTACCCATAGAAAACGTAACTTGTAGTGGAATTACCGTCTAAAGAAAACGGGATATCATCACCACATACTATTATAATTCACCACCTATTATGGTGGGAATTATTCTTAAATACATTAGTCTTTGGACTTTACCATCAGAAAAACATCTTATATAAATTAACTTAATTATCAATATTAAAGTAGAGTAAATGTGACCCTTCTATCACTTTCTGACATGTGGACAATGTAAGCCAGGCGTCAGAGGGAGGAAGGGGAGCCATTGTTGTGTCACCTCCGAGACGTGTGGAGCAAATTTGGCTCCTATCATATCTGGACAATGTCGGCCAGGCGTCAATAGTATGGAGTGTTAGATGCAGCCATTGTTGAGACTAGACCAGAGGCTCACACGGGAGCAAATTCGGCTCCTGTTAAATTAACTTGGACGTAGTGTTATGGAAACTAAAAGTGTACCATTATCAACACGCTGTCTACAAATTCAAGTTAAGTGTTCTTTCCGAAACCCATTATCTATCATTAGTGGCCATTAATGTCATTGGGTAGGGTTGGCCGGTTAGAACGCGAAATCGCCTCATACTAAAGGTAATTAAGCCAGGTCTTTATTGTTCCATGTACTGTATAGTGTTTTCTCTGATATAGCTTGTCATATATAGGATTCTGGCTTCACAGCTAGCGCACTTTTGACAGGTCAAGACGAGAAAGATTTTGTGCACCAGTTACTGGGTGATGGAAGCTACCTCAAAGAGGATAATTTGGTGTCTACACCCTAGTTATACCTGGTGGACTAACCTGCTGTACTATAAGATAAGGAACCTCTTCAATGTATGTAGTTAATTCTGTAGTTTGATTGGCTGCATATATATTATTTTAATAAACCCCCCCTAATGTGTAGAGGATCGATTTGTGAGATTATGAGATTATTGCAGAAATACAGTCCACTTATCATTATACAAATTGCTATCGAAGTATATAAATTAACGTAAATATAAATTCATATAAATTAAATAAATATAAATCTCACAGGTTGGTTCCCACAAAAGAGCTCAGAAGCAATGGACACAGTGAGGGAGGTAGCTATGCAAGCAGCTACCTCACAGGAAGCAGCAAGGGGTACCAGTCAGCTGCTGGAGAGAAAAAGATCAGTGGTAGTTGTAGGCATCAAAGAACAGGAAGGATCCAATAGGCATGAATGGAATATCAAGGATAGAGAGGCAGTACATGGGCTACTGAAGGGGTTACAGATAGAAGGGGCAGAACAAAACATTGAGAAGGTTTTCAGGTTGGGTTGGTACAACAAGGAAAGAGACCGACTGGTAAAGGTGGTGTTTACAAACGAGGCCACCAAAGAGGTTATTTTAGAAAGGAAGAGTCGTGTGCAGTATGTGGAGGAATACAAGAAATTATTCCTACAGAGGGACAGGACGAAGGAGGAGAGAGCAAGGGCAGCAGAGGCAAGGAGGAAGCGCAGGGAGAGAGGAGTAAACCACGAAATCGAAGCCCCCAACACAACAGTCCCAGAGACAAGAGGGGAACCCACAACCAGCATCCCAGCAACACCTGAGTGGAGGGCAACACCACCACCCCCCTCTGCATAGAAACCCTCCCTTCCCCAGTCGGTCGGGAGCCGGTCGGCCAAGCAGACAGCACGTGGGACTTGTGATCCTGTGGTCCTGGGTTCGATCCCAGGCGCCGGCGAAAAACGATGGGCAGAGTTTCTTTCACCCTATGCCCCTGTTACCTAGCAGTAAAATAGGTACCAGGGTGTTAGTCAGCTGTCACGGGCTGCTTCCTGGGGGTGGAGGCCTGGTCGAGGACCGGGCCGCAGGGACACTGAAAGCCCCAAAATCATCTCAAGATAACCTCAAGATAACCTCCCCTCACCCTACCTGCCCCACCCAAATGCTAACCCAACCCTCCCTCCCTCTCCACCCCATTCTGACTCTGTCACCCCTCCCCCATTCCAACTATGTCCCCCCTCCCACCTCCCCCGCTGTCCCCCCTCCACCTTCATCCCATACCCTCCCTATCCCTCCTCCCCTTTACCCCGTATCATCCATGTCACCCCCTATCTCCTTAACCCACATCCTACCTGTCCCCCCTTCCCTTGCACCCCCACCCCCCACCCCAAAATCCTCTGAGACCCTGCAAACCACCTCACAGATCTTCTCACCCAGGGAACAGCTTTCCTCACCAGCAGAATGCTCGCCAAGAAGGGGGGGCTAGAAAATGAACAGAAGAAAGTGAGCTTCAAGGCAATGTAAACTAACATAGCAACCCGTTCTCACACATTCTTACAGTCAATATTGACTTATTAAATACGTGCATATGTGACATACTAAACATACTAGTTTACCTTAAAAAAGCTTCATAGAAAACACCGACCTTACCTAACCTTCTTGGTATATTAAGATAAGCTTCTTATTGCTTCGTAATTACAATTATTATTTAACCTATTATAGGTATAGGTTAAGTAGTAATTGTAATTATGAAGCAATAAGATGCTTAGCTTAACATACTAAGAAGGTTAGGTAAGGTCGGTGTTTCTATAAAGCTTTTCAAGGTAAACTAGTATGTTTAGTATGTCACATATGCATGTATTTAATAAGTCAATATTGACTATACGAAAGTGCAAGAACGGGTTGAACATAGATGGGATTACAAATAAAACAAGTGAACTCGGAGAGTGGGCACAAGAAGAAAACGCAGACAAAATAGCACTCACAGAAACAAAGCTAATGAAAACAATAACAAATGCAGTGTTTCCACAGGACTACTATGTAGTGAGGAGAGAGAGAGAAGGGAGAGGAGGAGGTGATGTAGCTTTGCTGATAAGAAAAGGTTGGAGTTTTGAAGAGATGGTAAATCAGAACTGTGAAGGTATCAGTGACTACATATCAGGCACCATAGCAACTGGAGGACAGAAAATTACAGTAGTAGTCATATATAACCCCCCACCGAAGACAGACGACCCAGACTGGAATATGATAGAATGCAACATGGCCACCATCAATAAAATAGAGAGAGCAGCTTCTGTGGCTAGCAGGAACGGATCCAGACTACTAATCATGAAAGAATTCAACCATGGGAAGATAGATTGGGGAAACAAAGACCCACATGGAGAACCAGACACATGAAGAGTTAAGCTGCTGGACGTGGCAACAAGAAGCTTTCTAAGTCAACACGTCAAGGGACCGACAAGAATGAGAGAAGACGACGAACCAGCCTTGCTTGATCTGATATTTACCCTAAATGAGTCGGATATCAAAGAAGTTAAGTTTGAAGCCCCTCTGGGAATGAGCGATCATAGTGTTTTGAGCTTTGAGTACCTGGTTGAGCTAGGAATTATCTCCCCCAAAAAGAACTGGGTAACAAAAGGCTGGCGTACCAAAAGGGAAATTATGAGGAGATTAATAAATTCCTAAGGGATATACAATGGGACAAAGAACTCAGAACCAAGTTCGTACAAGATATGATGGACTATGTCACCCAAAAGTGTCATGAGGCTGTAAGCAGGTTTGTCCCGGCCCGACAGGAAAAAAACAGTGAAGCAAAAGAAGAATCCATGGTTTACTAGGGAAAGTATGAAAGCAAAGGAGCTGAACAAAAGGGCCTGGAGGAACTTCCGTAATAACAGAACACCTGAAAGTAGAGAGAGATACCAGAGAACCAGGAACGAGTATGTTAGTGTGAGAAGAGCAACTGAGAAAAGGTATGAAAATAATATAGGTAACAAAGCCAAGACCGAACCAAAACTACTACACAGTCACATCAGGAGGAACACAACAGTGAAGGAGCAGGTGATTAAACTTAGGATGGGTGAGGACAGTTACACAGAAAACCACAAAGAGGTGTGTGAGGAACTCGACAAAATGTTCCAGGAGGTCTTTACAATAGAACAAGGAGACGTCACGGCGCTAGGAGAAGTGGCAGCAATCCAGGCGACCTTGGAAAGGTTCGAAATTACAAGAGATGAGGTTAAGAAGCACCTATTGGACCTGGACGTGAGAAAAGCTGTTTGGTCGGATGGAATCTAACCATGGGTATTGAAAGAGTGTGCAGGAGCACTTTGCTTGCCACTCTCCATAGTGTATAGTAGGTCACTGGAAACGGGAGACCTACCAGAAATATGGAAGACGGCTAATGTAGACCCAATATACAAAAAGGATGACAGACAAGAGGCACTGAACTACAGGCCAGTGTCCTTAACTTGTATACCATGCAAGGTGATGGAGAAGATTGTGAGAAAAAACCTAGTAACACATCTGGAGAGACGAGACTTTGTGACAACCCATCAACATGGGTTCAGGGAGGGTAAATCTTGCCTTATAGGCTTACTAGAATTCTGCGATCAGGTGACAAAGATTAAGCAAGCCTTTGACACAGTACCAGATAAAAGGCTGATGCATATGCTGGAGAAACAGGCAGGAGTAACTGGTAGGGTGCTCCAATGGATAAGGGAGTACCTAAGCAATAAAAAGCAGAGAGTTACAGTGAGGGGTGAGACCTCAGATTGGCGTGAAGTCACCAGTGGAGTCCCACAGCGCTCTGTACTCGGACCTATCCTGTTTCTGATATACGTAAATGATCTCCCAGAGGGCATATACTAATTCCTCTCAATGTTTGCTGACGACGCCAAAATTATGAGAAGGATTAAGACAGAGGAGGACAGCTTGAGGCTTCAAGAAGACCTGGACAAGCTGCAGGAATGGTCGAACAAATGGTTGTTAGAGTTTAACCCAAGCAATTGTAATGTAATGAAGATAGGGGTAGGAAGCAGGAGACCAGATACAAGGTATCATTTGGGAGATAAATTAGTTCAGGAGTCAGAGAGAGAGAAAGACCTGGGGGTTCATATCACGCCAGACCTGTCCCCTGAAGCTCATAGCAAGAGGATAACATCAGCGGCATATGCCAGGTTGGCTAACATAAGAACGGTCTTTAGAAACTTGTGTAAGGAATCCTTCAGAACATTATATACCACATATGTCAGACCAATCCTGGAATATGCGGCTCCAGCATGGAGTCCTTATCTAGTCAAGCATAATACTAAACTGGAAAAAGTTCAAAGGTTTGGCACTAGACTAGTACCCGAGCTGAGAGCTATGAACTACGATGAGAGACTACTGGAATTGAACCTCACTTCGTTGGCAGACAAAAGAATTAGTGGGGACGTGATCACCACATTCATGATTCTCAAGGGAATCGACAGGGTAGATAAAGACAGGCTTTTTAACATAAGGGGCACACGCACTAGGTGACACAGGTGGAAACTGAGTGCCCAAATGAGACATAGAGATATTTGAAAGAACTTTTTTAGTGTCCGAGTGGTTGACAAATGGAATGCATTAGGAAGTGATGTAGTGGAGGCTGACTCCATGCACAGTTTCAAGTGTAGATATGATAGAGCCCAGTAGGCTCAGGAATCTGTACACCTGTTGAATGACGGTTGAGAGGCGGGACCAAAGAGCCAGAGCTCAACCCCCGCAAACACAATTAGGTGAGTATAATTAGGTGAGCACATACATACATACATACATAGATGTATGTATGTATGTATCCCTTCCTGTCATCCCTTCCCCATTCCCATCTTGTCCCCACTCCCACCTTTCCCTCCCCTGTCCCCCCTCCCCATTCATCCCATACCCTCCCTATCCCTCCTCCCCCCTCACCCTGTATCCTCCATGTCCCCCCTATCTCCTTAACCCACACCCTACCTGTCCCCCCTTCCCTGAAACACCCACCCCTCACCCCAAACTCCTCTGAGACCCTGCAAACCACCTCACACATCATCTCACCCACTGAAAAGGTTCCCACACCAGCAGAATGCTCGCCAAGAAAGGGACAAGAAAATGAACTGAAGAAAGTGAGCTTCCAGGCAATGTACACTAACATAGATGGAATTACAAATAAAACAAGTGAACTCGGAGAATGGGCACTAGAAGAAAACCCAGACATAATAGCACTCACAGAAACAAAGATAACAAACACCATAACAATTGCAGTGTTTCCACAGGGCTACTATGTAGTGAGGAAAGAGAGAAGGGAGAGGAGGAGGTGGTGTAGCTTTGCTACTAAGAGAAGGTTGGAGTTTCGAAGAGATGGTAATTCAGAACTGTGAAGGTTTCAGTGACTACATATCAGGCACCATAGCAACTGGAGGACAGAAAATTATAGTATTAGTCATATATAACCCCCCACCGAATGTCAGAAGACCCAGACAGGAATATGATAGAAACAACTTGGCCACCATCAATATAATAGAGAGAGCAGCTTCTGTGGCTAGCAGGAACGGATCCAGGCTACTAATCATGGGAGACTTCAACCATGGAAAGATAGATTGGGGGAACAGAGACCCACATGGAGGCCCAGACACATGGAGAGCTAAGCTGCTGGATGTGGCAACAAGAAACTTTCTAAGTCAACACGTCAAGGGACCGACAAGAACGAGAGGAGGGGATGAACCAGCCTTGCTTGATCTGATATTTACCCTAAATGAGTCGGATATAAGGAAGTTAAGTTGGAAGTCCCCTTGGGAATGAGTGATCATAGTGTATTGAGCTTTGAGTACCTGGTTGAGCTAGGAATTATCACCCCCAAAAAAGAACTGGGCTGGCGTACCGAAAGGGAAACTATGAGGAGATGAATAAATTCCTATGGGATATACATTGGGACACAGAACTCGGAACCAAGTCCGTACAAGACATGATGGACTATGTCACCCAAAAATGTCAGGAGGCTGTAAGCAGGTTTGTCCCAGCCCAACAGGAAAAAACAGAGAAGCAAAGGAAGAATCCGTGGTTTAATAGGGAATGTATGAAAGCAAAGGAGCTGAACAAAAGGGCATGGAGGAACTTTCGTAATAACAGAACACCAGAAAGTAGAGAGAGATACCAGAGAACCAGGAACGAGTATGTTAGTGTGAGAAGAGCAGCTGAGAAAAGGTATGAAAATGATATAGCTAATATAGCCAAGACCGAACCAAAGCTGCTACACAGTCACATCAGGAGGAAGACAACAGTGAAGGAACAGGTGATGAAACTTAGGGTGGTCGATGACAGGTACACAGAGAATGGCAAAGAGGTGTGTGAAGAACTCAACAAAAGGTTCCAGGAGGTCTTTACAATAGAACAGGGAGAAATCACTGCGCTAGGAGAGGTGGCAACAAACCAGGTGACCTTGGAAAGGTTCGAAATTACAAGAGATGAGGTCAACAAGCACCTATTGGAGCTGGATGTGAGAAAAGCTGTTGGGCCGGATGGAATCTCACCATGGGTATTGAAAGAGTGTGCAGGAGCACTTTGCTTGCCACTCTCCATAGTGTATAGTAGGTCACTGGAAACGGGAGACCTACCAGAAGTATGGAAGACTGCTAATGTAGTACCAATATTTAAAAAGGGTGACAGACAAGAGGCACTGAACTACAGGCCAGTGTCCTTAACTTGTATACCATGCAAGGTGATGGAGAAGATTGTGAGAAAAAACCTAGTAACACATCTGGAGAGAAGAGACTTCGTGACAACCCATCAACATGGGTTCAGGGAGGGTAAATCTTGCCTTACAGGCTTGATAGAATTCTATGATCAGGTGACAAAGATTAAGCAAGAAAGAGAAGGATGGGCGGACTGCATTTTTTTGGACTGTCGGAAAGCCTTTGACACAGTACCCCATAAAAGGTTGATGCATAGGCTGGAGAAACAGGCAGGAGTAACTGGTAGGGCGCTCCAGTGGATAAGGGAGTACCTAAGCAATAGGAAGCAGAGAGTTATAGTGAGGGGAGAGACCTCAGAATGGCGTGAAGTCATCAGTGGAATCCCACAGGGCCCTGTGCTTGGACCTATCCTGTTTCTGATATACGTAAATGATCTCCCAGAGGGTATAGACTCATTCCTCTCAATGTTTGCTGACGACGCCAAAATTATGAGAAGGATTAAGACAGAGGAGGACAGCTTGAGGCTTCAAGAAGACCTGGACAAGCTGCAGGAATGGTCGAACAAATGGATGTTAGAGTTTAACCCAAGCAAATGTAATGTAATGAAGATAGGGGTAGGAAGCAGGAGACTAGATACAAGGTATCACTTGGGAGATGAAATACTTCAAGAGTCAGAGAGAGAGAAAGACCTGGGGGTTGATATCACGCCAGACCTGTCCCCTGAAGCTCATATCAAGAGGATAATATCAGCAGCATATGCCAGGTTGGCTAACATAAGAACGGCCTTTAGAAACTTGTGTAAGGAATCTTTCAGAACATTATATACCACACATGTCAGACCAATCCTAGAGTATGCGGCTCCAGCATGGAGTCCATATCTAGTCAAGCATAAGACTAAACTGGAAAAGGTTCAAAGGTTTGCCACCAGACTAGTACCCAAGCTGAGAGGTATGAGCTACGAGGAGAGACTACGGGAATTGAACCTCACTTCGTTGGAAGACAGAAGAGTTAAGGGGGACATGATCACCACATTCAAGATTCTCAAGGGAATCGACAGGGTTGATAAAGACAGGCTATTTAACACAAGGGGCACACGCACTAGGGGACACAGGTGGAAACTGAGTGCCCAAATGAGCCACAGAAATATTAGAAAGAACTTTTTTAGTGTCAGAGTGGTTGACAAATGGAATGCATTAGGAAGCAATGTGGTGGAGGCTGACTCCATACACAGTTTCAAGTGTAGATATGATAGAGTCCAATAGGCTCAGGAATCTGTACACCTGTTGAATGATGGTTGAGAGGCGGGACCAAAGAGCCAGAGCTCAACCCCCACAAACACAACTAGGTGAGTATATACATACATACATACATACATACATACATACATACATACATACATACATACATACATACATACATACATACATACATACATACATACATACATATATAAATTGATTTAATGGTGGTATCCTGCTTTTGCCAACATTCCTAATTTACGTAGAATGGGTAATCTAACCCCATCTAATACCTAAGGTTAAGCATCTGGGGTTATAAGACACAGTTTGGGAAAGCTGGGAAGGCTTCTGGTTGGTTGCTGGGAGATGAGGTACTGGAGCTGGTGCTGGTAGTGCTGACGGTGGTGGAAGAGGTTTTGGCTTCCAGTGAATCGATCAGGTGTTCGATGACTTTCAGGCTGCGAGGGCAGTGGTGGGAAATCTCGGAGTAATCGCTATTCCATTTTAGGCAGCATTTGGTGTCTTCTTTACAGACTGAGTGGTGATGATACTGGGCTAAGATGCTGCACTTCACGATGGGTTCCTTACATTTACTGGTTGGGGTGCGTGTGCTCATAGCACTTGAAGCACCCGTTTTATATCATAGAAGCATTCCTTCGTCTCACGGTAGGGCGGGATATTGATGCCAAAGCAACTGGACCCTTGTGGAGTTGTCTGGGAAGCCAAGGCTGTTGTGGTTAGGGTTAACTTCATGGTTGAACACTTGCCTTCTGCGCGGCCGTGGAACACAGCTTGGCATAGCAACATGTTCGGGATTTCGTGCTCGATGTTGGTTAGTATATTTACTATGTCTTGGTCCACCATCCAGAGGCTCGTCTCGCTACTAAAGACGATTTGTGTGGCCAGGAACCGACGTGGATAGTTGAGACAGGTGTACGTCACATAGTGCTTCGACGGCAACCAGTAGTTTTTTGAGGTCGTCCTCACACGAGAGGTAGCGCACAAGTCACTAGCGCACAAGTTTCACTGCTTCTTGTCTGATGTCGATGGGTTTTACCTTGTCGGCTGTTATGAGGACTTTCAGAAGGTCGTTGAGTATGCATGGTCTTTAGGGATGGTGGTCCTAGCTTTGTGGTGTTTGTGGTGCTTTGTAGCGCTGCTGCCGTACACACAGGAAGACTCAGTTGTTAATCCCTCAATGGGTCGCAGTAACGATGGAAGAGTCTGAGTGATTCCCGATTCCGAATCCTGTGTTGATTGCCCTCTGTTACAAGGATCTTGCTTTAATATTGCATCATATTCCTAGCAATGTTTTGCTTTGGACATTGGTCTTACATAAACATAAACCAACCACTCCTAACCTAACCTCTGGCACTGAGGTCATTATAAATAAAATATTGAGTATTTTTCCTTCATTATTTAAACCAATCCAATCTTAACCTAACCTCTCGAATCAGGATCTGGACTCCATTTTACATAATTGCCTTAGAAATGTTAAATTATACACTATATACTCACCATTAACATAACCTAATTTATCTTAACCAATCCCATAACTGGATCTATAACCCCCCCCCCCCCAAAGGCTAGAGTATCATCTTCGTACTGGGCCAAGTTGTTCATGATGCTATCTAGATCTTCACTTGATATTTTAGTGTTTGCTTGAGCAGTCAAATAAGTCTATATTTGTTCTTTGATTTGCACAAATTTGCTTGTTGCCACTTGGTAATATGTATCCAATTTTACATAATCAACTGTAGTTTATATAGACAAATTATTCTAATGCATTTATTTGTCTAGTTTAGTGGCTTTTGTTACGGAAATCTGCTTAGGCAATGAGATTCTGCCTATTCCTTTATCGCCTATTGTACAACATATCTGCATACTCCAATGTAAGAAATCAACTTCAAGAACAATAACAATACATGCTTAGTTGCTGTGTCTAGACAGACACTACCACCACCCTCCTCCTCAAGTACCCAACACACTGAACAACTGGTGTCTGGGACCAACTCCACTCACCGTCCTAACCACTCGTTAAAGACTGCCGGTGATAGTTACATGCACTTCAGCGCCACCTACAATAATGCCTGGCCGCCTATATAAGCAGCTCACCACCAGCCAGACCTCTTCAGACTACGGGTTCACCATAGCCCGTGCTACTTTGAACTTTGTTCCAGGTAGCGAATCTTTAACAACAACAACAACAGACCTCAGAATATTCTTAGTCCTCCAAGCTGCAAGATCTACTCACTTCCCTGGGTGTCGGTAGACTCGAGCAGCCCATGAATAAAGTATATTTCCTGCACTTTTCATTTTGCTACTAACGTGACTGTCATATGTTTATATTTCTTTTTGCATTGTATTAAGTGTTCTCGCCAAGTATCATAAAGGAATTGTATTATTTGTTGTTAGATTTTTTGTTACATTAAATATTGAAGTTTTTCATTCTTTTAGAATTTATCCCGCAAATCCCACCACCGTAAAGAGGTCAGAAGCCGTTTTATTCACTTTGTTTTACTTTTTTATTTAATGTGATTGGCATTCCACCAGCCAGAATAGCCACTGCTCTAATCTTTCACTTTTACGTTACATTAAAGTGGGGGCCTGTCCTAACAGCCTTGCTCACGTAATGCACCTAGATCCATTCCTCAAAGTTGTGTTAGCTGTACTAGGCTTTAACACATTTTTTTTTCAGAACTCCTATTTTGAGCGTTTTTGGTGCATAGTACTTTATACATTCCAGGTGTAGCAAAATATGACTGTTGGACTGACTTTGGATTACGTGGGTGTATTATGCACAAATTCATACTCGTTATTGGTTGTCTAAAAGTCTTTGCTATATCCTGTGATTTCCACCATATTCTCGTCTCTACAGAAGAGGTTCTCACTCAGGCAAATCACACCCTTGGGTACTCTGGTACTTTGGTCTGTCTCTTGGCTATTACGCCTACTCTTTGCAATCCGTACATAGGAGGAAGTAGTGGACCTTAGTTCCTCTTGCATTTAGAACTTCGTTGTACCGTTGGGGCCCATACAGCAGTTTTCGTCAATATTGACACTCACGGCACCCCTACGCTTCGGTCAGAGATCATGGTACTAACACAGGAAGGGAGTTACCATTCTTTTCCAGAGCACAAAGAGTGATACCTCTGTAAGTTATATCTAGTTAAGTAGGGCACCTCGTACCCTTATCCTCGTCATTTATAGAGTACCGGGTAAGAAATCCCTACATCCTCGAAACACTTCGTTTCACGTTTGATATTATTAGTCAATTTAATCACTCGATTATTGTAACCTTATAACTTATAATCATTAAGTTTACACAGGATAGTTTAAAGTCTCCACGTCATCCTGTCAATCTGACACATCATATATATTGGTTCACAATTTGAAGGGAATTCTCTGCATATTATTTGTCGCTAGTTCACTCACCATGTTTCCCCTTGCCGCATTCCGACATAACGCAGAAGATGAAGTGGGCACGCTAATCCGTGCCACCAAGGCTGAACTGCTTACTCTAGTAAAAGAGTTCCATATTTCTCCTTATGGAGTCACTAAAACTGATCTTCATAATCTAATCTTCGACTTTTAAGTAGACAATGATCGAATCACATCAGCGGGTCATGAACAACAACTAATTGCAGATAAGAGCGCCCTGGCAACTATGAAGCTGAAGATAGAGCTCGCCATCATAGAACGTGAACGTCAGAAGGAAGCTCTTCAGGTAAAAGAAGGTGAAGCTGAACTTCAACTTCAGATCGCTGAAAAACAAACTACCTTCCAGAAGGAACAAGTTGAACTTCAACGTGAACGTGAACAGGAAGCTCTTCAGCGGACGAGAACTCGAACTTCAACTCCAAGCCGCTGAAAAACAAAGTGCATGGACTGTACACGTGACCAACAGAGATTAGAGCTCCGCCGTCAAGGCCTTGGCCTTGAAACCGTCCACATCACTCGGCGCAAGGAAGCAGAAACTAACCTCCCGTACGTTTCAATCATTCTCATGCCATTAAGTTAATGCCAGCTTTTGTAGAGACTGTCGTAGATGCATTCTTTACTTCATTTGAGGCTCTAGCTAACCAACTCAGCTGGCTTCAGGATCAGTGGTTTATACTTTTCGGGTCATATATGACAGGTAGAGTTGCCATGACCCTCAGTTCTCTGGCTTCAGGAACTGACTAGAAGGTGTTGAAACAGGCAGTGCTTGATGCCTACCTCCTATCCGTCAGGAGTTATAGACGTAAGTTTAGGGACTACCTCAAATCCAGTGCTAATGCTTACCTAGAGTTCGCCAACAATAAGAAAAGATATTATATGAAGTGGCTGGAATCGGCCCAAGTCACCACCTTTGTAGACCTCATCAACCTCATCTTGGTGGAAGAATTCTTGCGTCGTGTTCCTACTCCTGCACGTCTCTACTTTTCAGACAAGGAAGAAACCTACTTTACTAAATGTGCGCAATCCGCTGACACCTACAGTCTCACTCAGTGACATCCGACACATCTGGTAAACCATTTGGGTCCAGTCCTGATAAAGTGAGTACTAGTAATGTGAACTACTCACTAATTCCTAAGCCTGTAATAAAAATTTTTGGTCCATCTTTTGATCTTTCTCTCTTGAACAGACATCTTTAACCCGGAACTGTTTCAACCAGCGGTAAAGATTCGGTGGGAAGGATCCAAGTGAACATCTTGAGGGACACAGCTGCTCTTCAGTCGATACTCCTCCAATCAGCTGTACCCAACGTCATCTACACCGGAGAAACCGTCCTCATCACAGACTTCACTGCAACCACTCCATACCCACTCGCAAGAGTCTGCCGGGATTGTTCGTTCGTTAGTGGGGAAGTCCAAGTCGTCATCCGGGAAAAGTCTTTCCCCCATACCAGTTCAACTTCTCCTGGACAACGACTTGGCAGAAGATCAACAACCCACGAACCTAATTATCCGAGAAAACCCCCAGGTATGTGACTCATCCGTGGAGGATCCTATTATGAAATATGTTGCAGAGGAGGTCCAATCGACCGACGATTCTGAGGACATCTTCAAGCTTGTCATGGTGACGACATGTGCCAAAGCTGCTCAACCGCAAGAAGCTGCCCCAGCAGTCCCTCAAGATTCTCAGGGTCTCCCACCGAATCTCAGCCTGTTGGAGTTCCGTAAGTTGCAGAGAGAAGATCCATCCCCTAACATCTTTATTTTTTCAGGCAGAGACACGATCAGACTCCATCCCTGGGTTTTTCGTGGAGAACCATGTACTCTACCGCCGCTATAGACCCAGTAAATTGAAAGAGGACACCGATTGTATATATTGTATATTGTATTGTATGTAGTATAAACCACTGATCCTGAAGCCAGCTGAGTTGGTTATCTAGGGCCTCAAATGAAGTAAAGAATGCATCTACGACAGTCTCTACAAAAGCTGGCATTAACTTAATGGTATGAAAAAGATTGAAACGTACGGGAGGTTAGTTTCTGCTTCCTTGCGCCGAGCGATGTGGACGGTTTCAAGGCCAAGGCCTTGACGGCGAAGCTCTAATCTCTCTTGGTCACATGTACAGTCCATGCACCTTGTTTTTCAGCTGCTTGGTGTTGAAGTTCGAGTTCTCGTCCGCTGAAGAGCTTCCTGTTTACGTTCACGTTGAAGTTCAACTGTTCCTTCTGGAAGGTAGTTTGTTTTTCAGCGATCTGAAGTTGAAGTTCAGCTTCACGTTCTTTTACCTGAAGAGCTTCCTTCTGACGTTCACGTTCTATGATGGCGAGCTCTATCTTCAGCTTCATAGTTGCCAGGGCGCTCTTATCTGCAATTAGTTGTTGTTCATGACCCGCTGATGTGATTCGATCATTGTCTACTTAAAAGTCGAGGATTAGATTATGAAGATCAGTTTTAGTGACTCCATAAGGAGAAATATGGAACTCTTTTACTAGAGTAAGCAGTTCAGCCTTGGTGGCACGGATTAGCGTGCCCACTTCATCTTCTGCGTTATGTCGGAATGCGGCAAGGTGAAACATGGTGAGTGAACTAGCGACAAATAATATGCAGAGAATTCCCTTCAAATTGTGAACCAATAAATATGATGTGTCAGATTGAGAGGATGATGTGGAGACTTTAAACTATCCTGTGTAAACTTAATGATTATAAGTTATAAGGTTACAATAATCGAGTGATTAAATTGACTAATAATATCAAACGTGAAACGAAGTGTTTCGAGGATGTAGGGATTTCTTACCCGGTACTCTATAAATGACGAGGATAAGGGTACGAGGTGCCCTACTTAACTAGATATAACTTACAGAGGTATCACTCTTTGTGCTCTGGAAAAGAATGGTAACTCCCTTCCTGTGTTAGTACCATGATCTCTGACCGAAGCGTAGGGGTGCCGTGAGTGTCAATATTGACGAAAACTGCTGTATGGGCCCCAACGGTACAACGAAGTTCTAAATGCAAGAGGAACTAAGGTCCACTACTTCCTCCTATGTACGGATTGCAAAGAGTAGGCGTAATAGCCAAGAGACAGACCAAAGTACCAGAGTACCCAAGGGTGTGATTTGCCTGAGTGAGAACCTCTTCTGTAGAGACGAGAATATGGTGGAAATCACAGGATATAGCAAAGACTTTTAGACAACCAATAACGAGTATGAATTTGTGCATAAGACACCCACGTAATCCAAAGTCAATCCAACAGTCATATTTTGCTACACCTGGAATGTATAAAGTACTATGCACCAAAAACGCTCAAAATAGGAGTTCTGAAAAAAAAATGTGTTAAAGCCTAGTACAGCTAACACAACTTTGAGGAATGGATCTAGGTGCATTACGTGAGCAAGGCTGTTAGGACAGGCCCCCACTTTAATGTAACGTAAAAGTGAAAGATTAGAGCAGTGGCTATTCTGGCTGGTGGAATGCCAATCACATTAAATAAAAAAGTAAAACAAAGTGAATAAAACGGCTTCTGACCTCTTTACGGTGGTGGGATTTGCGGGATAAATTCTAAAAGAATGAAAAACTTCAATATTTAATGTAACAAAAAATCTAACAACAAATAATACAATTCCTTTATGATACTTGGCGAGAACACTTAATACAATGCAAAAAGAAATATAAACATATGACAGTCACGTTAGTAGCAAAATGAAAAGTGCAGGAAATATACTTTATTCATGGGCTGCTCGAGTCTACCGACACCCAGGTGTGAGAGTTTGAGTTTGTAAACTTGTGAGAAGTTTTGGAATAAATTGAAATTGGTATAAGGAATTTTAGCTCGGAAAATTTCTAAGAACTTTCTTTATTATTTAACCTTTATTCCTGTCGTGATATTCAACTAGGTCGCCTGAGGAAGGACTTGCTTAGCTAACACACCAGTGTAGTAACCAGCTCATTCCTCACTTTGGGACCATGTATGAACAATTGACTAGGCGCGAGCAAACGCCGAGACCCCAATGAAAATTGAAATCCCCCCCACTTAGGCCGCCGACCTTCGCCAATCGCCGAAGCGAATCTAACTAGTAGGTCACGGGCTCTCACAACAATAATTTATTGTTGTGTGGTGCCGTTTATTTGATCCAAAGCTCAGAACTAGTCTCAACTTTATTAGTCGAGTGTGATGAACATTTGCATAACAATAATAATGTGTGGGGATGTAACGAAAAG
Source organism: Procambarus clarkii (assembly GCF_040958095.1). Classification (NCBI taxonomy): domain Eukaryota; kingdom Metazoa; phylum Arthropoda; class Malacostraca; order Decapoda; family Cambaridae; genus Procambarus; species Procambarus clarkii. The sequence goes on along the minus strand of NC_091215.1, from coordinate 7,888,873 downwards.
ACAGTGTTAACCATAACAACTTAGTTTATTCAATAAAGTACTAACTACTACAACAAAACAAAAAGTAATGTCAATGACGTTACTCGAAATCCTTCCTGTGACACTATCAATGACAGCTAGAAACCAGATCCTCGGACTGCATAATGAACTAACTCGAACATAAGCGTGAACACAGAGGAATCAACAAGAAACAAGAACTAACAGATCTATAATCACAATTACTACACATGACACAGTAGGTTCTGAAATACGTCACCAGTAACCTCCTAACTGTTCTACGCCTCAGTGCAGTCTACACTGGCAATGGCGGTTGCAATGCAATCAAATCAGTAGTCTTTCAATGACAACAATAACTAATGGGTTCACTGGCAACTCCAGCACCCTTTCCTCAAATTAATCCTTACGTTAACACTCCGTCCCACGGACGATCAACAATCAATAACAATTGATTTACGTTAATAACACAATAACATTTACGTTAATTAATAACTCTTACAACTGTCACTAGTAACGCGGAAATTACACAACACTCTACCCGTCGAGCATTCAGTGAGAAAATCCCATTAATCCCTGTACTTCCAGACAGCTGATTAATCTCTTTACTAGTTACGTTAATTTACGTTAATCGGTTACTAATCACTCTGCGATGGTAAACTTTGATTTACAATGTCCAAAGTGCTAAGAGAACGGTAATCATTCGTGATTACCTTTAGAGTAATTAATTACTATCCTCAAGATCAATAATTAAACAATTAAAATACGCAACCTTTCACACTGGCTCAGCAATTTACATTAAGGTATGAATTCCGTCTAAGCCTTCCATACTCAGACCAATTCAGGTGGCTAATAACAGTAATTAGCCCCACGTTTACGTTATTCTAAAATGACGTTACTCCTCCCACGAGTCAATCAAGTGCCGGTACTTCCGGGCAGATAAATAGCGACGTTACGTTAATGGAACAATGTAGCCTTCGTGTGAGTCGATCAAACAAGGGTCGAGGTTAATTACTTTGACTTCCTGAAACACGTCAATTACCCGGCCCACTGACCGTTAATTACGACAGACAATACTCTAATTCTTATCTGGCTGATGGCTAGGCTCCTCGAGACTACCGTAGCTGCTTGCAGGAAAGTATATTAACCCAAACGTATTCTATGTTACTCAAATTGTCAAAGAACAAATTCTCTTAAAGCAATGGGCGTTCTCTTGGTCATGTTATATTAATTGCCTCGCAATCACCTCACTGAATACTGGACTTCGATGTCCTACCAGATAACCAGGAGAATATATGTGTATCCAAGTACTCGTCTACAGCCGAGTTCCCCCACGACAATGACAAATCACACTAACAAATCACAGTGATTTACGTTACAATCCGGTTGCAATGACAATACTGCAGAATCTAGTAAAATAACATACAGGACATGAACCCTCTAGAACACTGCCCGACAACGGCTTTACTGGACTGCAATCACATACGGTGATGCTCAACACTAGCAACAATCACCATCAAATAACAACCCCTTTGCAATAACACACACGGCAAGTACTCTAATTTCTAAATATTAGAATACTGCACACACTTACTTACTTACTGCTGCAAATGACCCCAATGCTCTCAATAACCCCTAGAACATAGGTCAATATATATCAATCACCTCACAGTAAATAACACAATAACACTGGGCACTGTGACACTACGATTATATATATATATATATATATATATATATATATATATATATATATATATATATATATATATATATATATATATATATATATATATATATATATAATTACTGCTGACACATGTAGCCTACAGCTATCAAACGTTATTGGGAACACTAAAGAGATCTCACACTCCTTAAATCACATGGTTGAGTGATTTATCGATCACGCATGTCGATAAAAACTCTCGAGAGTTACGTTACTCGACAGAGCGATGGCGATCTCTCGAGACAGCCTCGTCACTCACCAAACTCACCAAAATTACGTTAATACATATATATATATATATATATATATATATATATAAATCACACTTGTCACGGCCCTGGGAACAATACAAGAAATTAAGACCACACTGTGGTACACTCCACAATAATCATTGCCAGGAATCACTGGCGTTACTCATACCTAAGCGCTCAGTGTTGGAATTCCACATCTGCAAGACCACACATGGAAATTATATCACTCCGTCCCACGGACGATCAAAAATGATTACCACAATGAATAATATAATTATTACATGGATATCCTCTCAGTCCTTGGCTAATCTATGTATACTCTGTTCCCAGGTGTACCCACACATACACACACTCTGTACGTCTGCGTACACCAGACTTAAGTCCCTCTGGACTGACAAGATAAGGGTGATAATCTCCTCGTCTACACTCCACTCCACCTGAACAGGTGCTGCGTGACAATGTGACGGAACACTTGACCTCGAATTCAAGCTTTAGAGACTACTAATCACCAGAAATACACACATAGGTACTTACTCATTCACACTGCCGGCTACACACCATTCCCATACATCAGGCACCCTGCTTCCGGTGGCTGGCTCGCTCCGGGTGGCGTAAGCGGCGGTAGTACCTTACGGGGTATTTATTCAAAAAATTGGCGCACTCTCGAACCCCTCCCACTCAACACGGCTGAGTTTGCACCCACGACCCACCAGTGAAGTGAAGCGCTCATACCCAGGTGACGCGCACAACGATAGCGTCTCACACAAACATGGGAAATTTGCCTTAACACTGACACGAATTTCCCCGTTCCCATCGACTGCTACAGAGCACTAGCAAGTCTAATCATCACTGGTATGGGATCTACGAGTCTGTTGCTGCTCGTATGCACATTCCCCATGATCCCAGATCCCTGTACCTCTACCCCCTGCACAAAAATGTCTTAAACCCCTCCAACCGACGACTTCGGCCGGATTCTGTGACGACCGTTGTCGTTGGTGAAGCAGGAAGCATCAGAAGTTGAGTAGTCCAGCCACCACGACGCCCTATACTTCAATTTGGCCGAATTGAGTACAGAGAGCGTCTTGACAAGGTGGCAGCTGTGTTCAGAATGATGCTCACACTGACAACTCCCGCGTCCTTCTCGAAATAACCAATGAGAGGAAGGCATACAGCGGCCTACCCCTCTCATCCAATCAGCGACGGTGTAGCATAGCCCCTAGGGCAACTCCAAGATGGCCGACCAACATGGCGGCTCAAGATGTTTACTAAGATGGCGGCTGTTTCCATGACAACGACTCAAGTGGCCAGCGAGCGCGGGAGGCCCACAGCTCACCCACGCCGGCGGCCTAGCTGTTCCCGCGCAAAGTTGTCTGGCTCCATGCCATACAATGAGATGATGCTATCAGCTCTAGCACTGTCCACAGACATGCCACCCCGGCCAGGGTAACATTTATAGACTGCTGATGACTGGGGCTCTCACATGAGCCCAAACACTAGATGTTTCGGTTGCTGGTTACCAAACTTAAGTCCGCCCACTTAACAAGTGTACTGGCTGCCACAGGCATAAGAGCACTATTGTAAGTGAGCTGGGGAACCATCCCCTCACACCAGGGAAGTGAGTAGATCTTGCAGCTTGGAGCACTAAGAGTATTTTGAGGTCTGGCTGGTGGCGAGCTGCTTATATAGGCGGCCAGGCATTATTGTAGGTGGCGCTGATGTGCATGTAACTATCACCGGCAGTCTTAAACGAGTGGAGTTGGTCCCAGACAGCAGTTGTCCAGGGGCTAGATTCACGAAGCAGTTACGAAAATACTTACGATCGTGTACATCTTTCCTTAATCTTTGACGGCATTGCTTACATTTATTAAACAGTTTACAAGCATGAAAACTTCCCAATCAACTGTTGTTGTTGTTATAAACAGCCTCCTGTTGTTTCGGAGCTCATTAACTGTTTAATAATTGTAAACAAAGCCGCCAAAGATTGAGAAAAGATGGACAGGTTCGTAAGTGCTTGCGTAACTGCGTCGTGAATCTGGCCCCAGGTGTGTTGGGTACTTGAGGGGGAGGGTGGTGGTAGTGTCTGTCTAGACACAGCCACTGAGCATGTATTGTTGTTGTTCTTGAAGTTCATTTCTTATATTGGAGTATGCAGATATGTTGTACAACAGACGGTAAAGGAATGGGCTGGATCTCCTTGCCTAGGCAGGAGATTTCCGTAACAATAACCACTTAACTAGACAAATAAATTCATTAGAATAATTTGTCTATACAAACTCCAGTTGATTATGTAAAATTGGATACATATTACCAAGTGGCAACAAGCAAATTTGTGCAAATCAAAGAACAAATATAGACTTATTTGACTGCTCAAGCAAACACTAAAATATCAAGTGAAGATCTAGATAGCATCATGAACGACTTGGCCCAGTACGAAGATGATACTCTAGCCTTTGAAGGGGGGGGGGGGGGGGGTTATAGATCCAGTTATGGGATTGGTTAAGATAAATTAGGTTATGTTAATGGTGAGTATATAGTGTATAATTTAACATTTCTAAGGCAATTATGTAAAATGGAGTCCAGATCCTGATTCGAGAGGTTAGGTTAAGATTGGATTGGTTTAAATAATGAAGGAAAAATACTCAATATTTTATTTATAATGACCTCTGTGATATAGGTTAGGTTAGGAGTGGTTGGTTTATGTTTATGTAAGACCAATGTCCAAAGCAAAACATTGCTAGGAATATGATGCAATATTAAAGCAAGATCCTTGTAACAGAGGGCAATCAACACAGGATTCGGAATCGTGAATCACTCAGACTCTTCCATCATTTCTGCGACCCATTGAGGGATTAACAACTGAGTCTTCCTGTGTGTACGGCAGCAGGGCTACAAAGCACCACAAACACCACAAAGCTAGGACCACCATCCCTAAAGACCATGCATACTCAACGACCTTCTGAAAGTCCTCATAACAGCCGCCAAGGTAAAACCCATCGACATCAGACAAGAAGCAGTGAAACTTGTGCGCTAGTGACTTGTGCGCTACCTCTCGTGTGAGGACGACCTCAAAAAACTACTGGTTGCTGACGGAGCACTATGTGACGCACACGAGTTCCACTGGAGCTACCGAGCGGTGTGGACGTGTCGTTTGCCCGCTCCGGCAGTTTTGGGGTGGTTGCTGCTTTCGCCGGCAGGGTGTGTGGGTGTCTCTACCCTCCCTGCTGTTCCTGGTGGGGGTGTTTACGATGGGCTGCCCTATTCCGGCTGTCGTGCGGCTAAACTCCATAGGATTGGAGTTTACTAGCCGTGCTGGTTACCCGTTGGTGGACTTTGTCTTGAGTGACATGCTTCGTGTCCCGGTACAGGATGTGTATGGTGTCGAGCTGGTAACTGCTCGCCATGTCATCATTAAGTTTGTGGGTGAGGCGGTGCACTGTGTGTTTCTCCGGAAGTACGAGGGACGTACTTTGCAGCTGCAGGACGACGGAGGGTCTGTGACCATTTCGGACCGTAGTGGAGCTGTAACTTATGTCAGTGTACATGGCGCCCCCATGGAGTTTCCTGAGGATCTCCTGCAGCGATTCTTCCAGAGGTACGGCTCCGTCATCATTGTTCGGATGAACTCGCTATCGTCTGGCACATATTCCGGTGTGAAGACCAACATTCGGACCCTCGGGATGCAACTGAGATCGGACGTTCCGTCTTCTGTCCGGCTGTTAGGGTAAAACGTGCGGGTGTTTTATGCACGTCAACCCCGTACTTGCTTCCGGTGTGGCTTGTTGGGGCATCAGGCTGCCGGGTGTACTGCTGATCCGGTCGCTCCAGTGAATTTGTTCCGTGAGGAAGATTTCCCGCCGCTCTCTCTGGAGGAGGTCTCCGGGGGTGAGGAGGTGAGCATCCCGTTCGCTGCTGAGGCTCCCCCAGCGTCGACCGACGTTCCCTCCGGTTGTCGCAGACCCTCCTCTGGGTGTTGCGGTGCCGTCGGATGTTTCTCCTGATCGTGTCTCTGGCCCTGTCGCTCCCATGGACCTTTCTGGTAATCTCTGTGAGGCATCTCCGTTTTCTTCACCGTCGTCGGCTGTGGAACCTGGCCCTGCGTCCTGCACAGGGTCCCTCCTGTGCTGGGTGTTGGGGTGGCTGCAGAGCCTTCTACTGTGTGTGGTCCGGTTCCTCCTGTGGTAGAGGCTGCTGCCGTTCTGAGTCGGGCGTCGGTTCGTCCGGCTGGTGGTGCCCGTGTTTCTGGGTCAGCTTCTGGCTATGACGATATTTTGCCAGAGCCCAAACGTTCCAGGCGTTCGTCGTCCGCCTGGGCCGATGTTGGGGATTTTAGTGAATGTGGATCCTTGGATGTGAACGGTGTCGGTCCGAATGCGCAGTTGGCTCCACAGTTAGTGGAGGTGGAGGTTCATGTGCCTGCTGGTGACGGTGGCTGTGTCTTGCGTGCGCCTTCTACTCCTCCACTGGAGGGCTCTCCGCGGTGGGGGGTCGTGGCTTCCGCTGCCAAGGATGGTGGGGATGCTGGTGCTGGGCGTGGCTTGGTGGTGACTGCGGAAGGATCCGCGCCGATTAGATTCCCGGCTGTCGTCCGACGGTGTGCCCGTGGCTGCTGGTGCCCCTGTGGTGGTTCCCTCTGTGCGGGTCCGTGCTCGGAGGATGTACATTGGGAACCTGAGGGACGTGTTGCCAGAGTCTGAGTTGCCGCAGAGTCACTGAAAGAGGATTGCTACGTTATCGTTATACGAGGAGCCGGGGAACTTTCGTGACGAGCCTGCCTTCGTGTGGGAGCGTGTGCCGATCACTCGCCTCCGGTGTAATACCATTTGGATCCCCTGTTTGCGGGTATTTGTTGCCGGGGTTCCGGATGAGATGGCGTCCCCAGTGGATGGTCTCGACCCTTGGCTCCGCGCCGATCGGATTCCCGGCTGTCGTCCGATGGTGTGCCCGTGGCTGCTGGTGCCTCTGTGGTGGTGCCCCTCTGTGCGGGTCCGTGCTCGGAGGATGTGCATTGGGAACCTGGGGGACGTGTTGCCAGAGTCTGAGTTGCCGCAGAGTCACTGAAAGAGGATTGCTACGTTACCGTTATACGAGGAGTCGGGGAACTTTCGTGACGAGCCTGCCTTCGTGTGGGAGCGTGTGCCGATCACTCGCCTCCGGTGTAATACCATTTGGATCCCCTGTTTGCGGGTATTTGTTGCCGGGGTTCCGGATGAGATGGCGTCCCCAGTGGATGGTCTCGACCCTTGGCGGTGGTTGTACTGGGAGGCGTTTCATGTCCGGTTCCCTAGGAGTTTATTTCCGGACAAGTATGTCTACTGATTTCCTGACTTCTGTGTTTCCTCTTGTCCTGTGTGCCCTTATGGCTGCTTGTTTGCCCTTGTGTAGTTTGTGCCCATGCCTCCCCCTTTGTTTATGGCGTAGCAGGTAGATTGGTGTGAGTTTTTCTTCATGTATTCATTTATTGTGTTATTTCTTTGCCCTGTGTGTTATATTCATGCTTCACGTGTTGTGATTGTTTGTTGTATGTTGTGCTTTTGATGTATTTAAATGTTGTTCATAATAGTGTGCGTTGTTGTCGGTCCTTCCAGCCGGTGAGATTGTTTTGTTTTGTTTTTTCCTGCTAAATGCTTTATAATGATACTATGTTTTATTGTTTTCTTTGTCATGCTTGCCTCTTTGTGCATTTTTTACTGTTTTGTCTTGCTGTGTGTATCTCATGCCTCCATTAATACCTTCTCCGGTTTTGATATTTGTTGTGCTGGGCTGTCGGTGCTTCTGGCCGGCGGTTTTTTGTTTGTTGTGTACTGTTTCATTTATTGTTTTATTGTATTTATTGTATTTATTGTTTTTCCCTTGCATGCATGCATGTAAAAAAAAAAAATGTGACGCACACCTGTCTCAACTATCCACGTCAGTTCCTGGCCACACAAATCGTCTGTAGTAGGGAGACGAGCCTCTGGATGGTGGACCAAGACATAGTAAATATACTAACTAACAACGAGTACGAAAACCCGAACATGTTGCTATGCCAAGCTGTGTTCCACGGCCGCGCAGAAGGCAAGTGTTCAACCATGAAGTTAACCCTAACCACAACAGCCTTGGCTTCCCAGACAACTCCACAAGGGTCCAGTTGCTTTGGCATCAATATCCCGCCCTACCGTGAGACGAAGGAATGCTTCTACGATATAAAACGGGTGCTTCAAGTGCTATGAGTACACGCACCCCAACCAGTAAATGTAAGGAACCCATCGTGAAGTGCAGCATCTTAGCCCAGTATCATCACCACTCAGTCTGTAAAGAAGACACCAAATGCTGCCTAAAATGGAATAGCGATTACTCCGAGATTTCCCACCACTGCCCTCGCAGCCTGAAAGTCATCGAACACCTGATCGATTCAATGGAAGCCAAAACCTCTTCCACCACCGTCAGCACCACCAGCACCAGCTCCAGTACCTCATCTCCCAGCAACCAACCAGAAGCCTTCCCAGCTTTCCCAAACTGTGTCTTATAACCCCAGATGCTTAACCTTAGGTATTTGATGGGGTTAGATTACCCCATCTAAGTAAATGAGTAATGTTGGCAAAAGCAGGGTACCACCATTAAATCAAATTATATATGTATGTATGTATGTATGTATGTATGTATGTATGTATGTATGTATGTATGTATGTATGTATGTATGTATGTATGTATGTATGTATGTATGTACGTATGTATGTATACATGTATGTATGTATATATGTGTGCCATGATTGAAGTGAATATAAGTGGATAAATGGACATGAGGAAATATCAATTTGTTATTTATTAAACAATGGATGGCCACCAGACATCACAGCCTGTTCATTGCACCAATCAGCATCCTCTCGACCCCACACCTCTTGCCAAGAGATCATTCTCGGACCCCATTTGTCTAGCAGAGAGGCTCACCAGAGCAGATAACCTCTGGTTCGCCACCAAACTCAACGCGTTGTACCTTGCCAACGGCCTGGACCCCATCATCGCCCCTGAGGCCAGATTCACTGCCTCTCCTTCCACCACAGTGAGTACCACAAGGACTACTACAAGGACGACCTCAACCCAGACTCCAGCACCACCCATGACCCAAGCTGCACAAACAGAAACACCTACCACACCAACTCCCAACGCTCCTCCTAACACCATCTCAGCTGACGCGCTCGCCAATGTACTGTACACATCTGCAAGCAGCACCACCAACGCTCCAGCGATAGCTGCAACCACCACTCCCCCACACTAGAATCCAACCCAGGCTGTTCGACCAAAGACTAAACCATCGGCTCCAGACGACGCTTCGGACTCTTCAGACGAGAAAATCTCAGTAGGAGCACCATCACCAACAATTCAGCAATTACTCTGTGCAAGACTTTCTCATTGAGGCTTCCTCACCAAGCTCCAACAACAACACGGCCATGTCAACTAGAAGGAAGTCTCAGACGAAGAAAAAACAGAAGACTCAGAAGTGCGAGAAGACTTAGAACACAAGAAAAACCTCCACCTGCTGCAGAAGAAAGATGCCAGATGAAGAACCAAGACTGAGGCATCTCCACCCAACGCCTACACACCATTCTACTCCCCACCTAACCTCAAGCCCTGGTGCTGACCTACTAAGCCCACCCAGCCTACCTCGCCGCTTCCCGCCGCCCAAACACTCGTCAGAAGAATAAAGCCAAGATCAAAATCTTTGAGAACTACCTTACGGCAAAATACCTTATGGCAAAATACATCATGCGGCGGATAGGCCACGGAACTTTTTAGCAACCTCGTTCCCTATCCACATCCTCCTTAAAAGTTTCAATTCCTCATCCCTTTTCCTCCCTTCCCAGCCTGCCTTTACCAAACTCTTTGGACATAGAAGCGAAAGCGTAACAGAGGTTAGGTACAGCGTGGTAGAGTTGATGATTAAAAACAACCTTTTCATTACAATATAGTTGCAATATTGAACAAAGATCCATGCAGGTTAGGTACTGGTTAGTTAGGTTTATATCCAAAATCCACACTTTCATAAGATAGTGTTGTATTAGAGGTAAAGTCCAAGGTAAATGTTGCTTTGGTTGTGTTAGGTCAAGCTAGGATAGGGGAGGTCAGCTTGAGTTAGATTCAGTTGATGCCAAAATAAAACAACACATCTGAATGTGGAAAATAGCTAGAAGGACACTCCACCAACAGTCACAAATGGTGATAAGAATGAGGCAGGCTGTGAAGGGGACTGGTTATTTGGTTATTGGAAATAGCTAGAAGGCAACATCACTAACAGAGTGAAAATGACAATAAAAATGTGGGTAGGTTATGAGTGGACTGGTTGTTGAAAATAGCATGTCTGGGTCATCTTCAATAGAGCAAAAATAGTATTAACAATCCCAGAAGACATTGATACATTTGTTGATGACCTTAATCACCAAATTGAGAGCTGTCTCAGAGTTCCGCGCCGTACGCCTAGGCAAAGTAACCCTCAGAGGAAGAAAATAAAATGGTATGAGAACGATTACATAAAGATGCTTAACGCAAATTTAAGAGACACGAGTAGAGAGTACCGGAGACATCTCACTGAGAGCAACCAAGAGTTGTTTAAAACTGTGTGTCAAGTAGCCAGGGAAGAGAAGATTAAAGAGCGGGAAAGACAATGGCTTACATTCACTAGCTCTATTGGACGGGAAACATCTGCAAGACAAGTGTGGGCAAAAACTCAGATAGGTAAGGGGCGCAAAACCCGGCCTGTGGCTCACAAAGACCCCCAGGGTAAGGCTGAAGAACTAATTCCCAAGTGGAGTTATGCAGCATCCTCCTCCTCCTCCTTCCCTGCAGAAATCAGCAGGGAAAAGCTCCTGCGACATGATGACAAAAGAATTAGGATAACAAAAGCACTGTCTAGTGATGACGAATATGGGGAACCAATCACAGCTCAGGAAGTAAGGGGCGCTATGAAAAAGGGTAAAAGTACTGCACCCGGTGAAGATGGCATCACCTACAACATACTCAATGCACTGTGTGAAGTGTCTGGGAATCCACTGCTACTCCTGTTAAACAAGTCATTCCTAAGTGGAGTGCTGTCTACACAATGGAAACAAGCAATAATTGTTTCCATACCGAAGCCCAATGACTGGTAATTACAGACCTATCAGTCTCGTGTTATGCACTTGTAAGATGCTTGAAAGGATTACCCTAAATCGACTGTTGCATAAAATAGGCAGGTTAGGGGAGAGGGTCAATGGATTTGTTAAAGGACGGAGCACAGCAAATTGTATTGTTAATTACTTGGCTAATGACACGGCTAGGTACTCTGTATTTGTTGACATCAAAGGAGCCTTCGACAAAGCACTGGGGATTGCGATCCTGGACGAGCTTGCATGCATGGATGTCAAAGGGAGACTCATGAAAAGGGTTGAAGACTACCTCACTGGGAGGAAAGCCAAGGTTTGCTTCAATGGAGCAGTCTCCAGAACAATGAATATGGAACTCGGGATCCCCCAAGGCAGAGTCTTAAGCCCTACACTATTCAATGTACTTTTGAACGCAATTGCAAATATTAATTTTCCGGAAGGAACACAAGTGGGATATGCAGATGATGTCCTAATACAAGCTTCCACCTTGGGAAAAAAATGAACAGCCATTGAACTCCTTGGAAGGAAATGTATTGAGCTCGGTTTCACTCTCTCCACAAACAAGACGAAGACATACTCCCATCACAAGCGGAGAGTAAATGAAAAACTGCAAATTAATGTTGTAACACTTGAATGGGTTGACTACTATCGGTACCTTGGAGTCACTGTCGGCTCTAACAAGGGAAAGAAAGAGGAGCTCAATCAACTCATAGGAACATGCAAAAGTCGACTCAGGGCACTGAAAGCTATGACCTGGAATGGACATGGAGCCTCTATTGCCATGCTTAAAATGATGTACACAGCCTATGTGCGCTCCGTCATAGACTACGCCGCACCAGTTCTGTGCACCTACTCCCAAAGAGATATGAAAAGGCTTGAAAGCATTCAAAATGAAGCCATGACAATCATTCTTTGATTGTTCACGATTGTTCAAGAACTGCCAAAATGTCTAATCTACGAGAGGAGCTGTCCTTCCCAAGTGTTAAAAGCAGAATTAAGGAGCTGAATGCTAAGCTTGCAATTAGGATAGCCAGAGATCCCCATTGCAATGATATTGCTAAGAAAAAAACTGAGCACTGTGTTACTTTCAGTTGGAAACAAGAGAAACAAAAAATGGCATCACAGATCAGTCCGCTACCTCAAAAAGTTTCACCTGCTTGAGCAAGCCCATGAGCTCCTCCCTGTAGAGAGGATACCTCCCTGGGAGGATGACTCATGCAAGATTATCATCAATGAAATGGCAATGCAAAAATCCAACATGTTACCACAAGAAATGAGGCACAAGTATCTCGAGGAAATTTATAAAGAAGCCGGAGATGAACTAGATCAAATCTACACTGACGGGTCATCTAATCTTGTCAATGGAAGGGTTAGTGCAGCATACACGGTAATCAAGGATAATACTTTCCAACGCAGAAATGAAGAAAAAGCGCGTATTGAGAACTATGCCTCTTCAACGCAAGCAGAGCTAACTGCCATTGTTATGGCGTTAAGGTTTCTTGAACGGAACACTAATGGTGCAGTGATTTGCACTGATTCAAAAGCAGCACTGCAAAGCCTAAGTAAAAATAGGGCAGAATATCTTGCAATAGTCGCTGATATTAAGAGAGCTGTGAGAATACGTACCAATCAGGGAAGAGTCATCAAGTTTCTGTGGATCCCCTCCCATGTTGGAATATGTGGGAATGAACGAGCAGATGTGCTGGCTGCAGAAGGCGCTGAAGGAGACCATATTGAATACGTCATACCCAAGACTCTACTACAAATTAGAGATATTGTCAGGCAACATCACCGAGACACGGTAACTGAGGAAAGGAGGATAGAAGCACAAACCACTGAATCTGTACGATGGTACAACATGGTTGCAGCTGGCAGTCCCAATCATTATGGACGAATAGGAGGAGGACGCGGGCGAGAATCAGTAATAGCGAGTATCCATCTGTGATACAAATATCCATGGAGATACAGAATGCAAATGACTGTTGATCAGCGAAGTTGCTGAACTTGTGATGAAAGTGACGGACACCGGCTTGAACACTATCTACGTGAATGTGAATACCTGAGAGACATTAGAAATATGTGTAGAATAATGAACCCCACATTGTTTGGGTTAGGAAAACACTATGTGTCAAATATTGAAACTGTTCTTAAAAGATTCCCCCATTTTGCACCCGCAAGATAACGTAAGCTTATAAGGGTTGACAGATGTTAATCTTCTTGTTTGAGGAGCTGTTCACTTGAGACAGTTAAGCAAGTCCCAGCTGTGTCTGGGTACAAGTGACAGGATGAACAACCCAGCGGGTTTCCTTCGTTTTGGGGAGTGTTGTACATGCTGCTATGGTGGTGTGTCCACTCACAGAGTGAGTGGCGCTGCCCAATAAACTCGCCCCTCGGGGCAAAATTAAAATGGGTAGGTTATATGAGGACTGAATGTTGGAAATGGCTAGACGTTTAATTAGGCTAAAATGGGTCGAGTGGATGTAGGAAGGGGATATTAATATGGTATTTAACCCTTAAACTGCGCATGGCATATATATACGCCCTGAGTAAAATGTCCCACCGTGCGCATGGCGTATATATACACCCAAGGGTGCCAGGCCCGATTCAAATGGGCCGCGGCTACACGGGGTTCACATTTGCTTCCTCAGGGCTCTTGTAAACAGACGCCATTTTTTACAAAAATCGAGGGGAATATTCTCAGGTGTGAGAGGCACAGTACTGTTGGAGCAACCAAGGCCGGCGCACGCAGCACGAGCGAACAGTATTGCTGTTCAGCTTGTGACCACAGCATCGCCGAAAAATGTCGAAATAAATATATAATTGCTATTATTTAGCGATGACAATATTACAGATGACCCCTGACTGTGATATAAATAACCAGGGTTGTGATAGTAGCAGGATTGTTGTAATAATTAGTGCTGTGGGACGAGTTATGCTGAGAGACGGAGGGAGATTGCATCGTTTACTGACTGTGTGGCCACCTGTTATTTTCTGCATTCACCATGCCAGCTCAGTGGTTCTCTATGGTGAACACAAATGTAGATACTTATATATAATGTGTGTATTAGTGTAATAACAGCAAAAGGATTATGCTGGGAGGAGCCATTTGGGTGACGGAGGTGACGTCGTCTGCATGATTTGTCTGGTTGTGCAGAGGGTGGCCACTATGCACCCTACAAGCTTAGGTGTACAGTTACGGTGCATACAACATGTAGATACTTATATATAATATGTGTATATAGGGTAATAACACTGCAAACAGTATTGTTGGGGGAGAAAGTTTAGTGCGTGTGACCTTGAACGAGTGAGGGAGCCGCCAGCTGACTGTGTGTATAGCGACGATTCTTAGTGCCTGAACTAACTATATCAGCTTAGCTGTACAGTTGTGATGAACCAAACATAAACATACTTATATATAACGTCTGTATATAGTGTCATAACACCACAAACGGTATTGTTGGGGGAGAAAGTTTAGTGCGTGTGGCCTTGAGTGAGTGAGGCAGCCACTAGCTGTGTGTATAGCGACGACTCTTAGTGTCTGAACTAACTATATCAGCTTAGTTGTACACTTGTGGTGAACAAAACATGTAGTTTCTTATATATAACGTCTGTATATTGTGAGTAAAATATAAAACAGGATGGTGGGAGGAAAAAGTGGGCGAGTGAGGCGTTGTTGAGGGAGTGGCAACGAGTGGTTGCTGGTGTGTGCCGGTAACTCCTCGTTGCTTTTCGACTCTCAATACCAACTTAGTGGTTCGTTATGGTGACCAAAACATGCAGATACTTATATATAACCTGTGTATAGAGTGTAATAGCAGCAAAACTATTTGTTTATTATTTTAAAAACATAATAATTGAATCACTAATATGCACACTATACTTTTGAGTATAGCAATTATTCACCACTTTTATTATATACATATATTACAATACACATTATTGAATAATATTACTGCAAAAAAACTAAGAAAAAATCAATCAGAGACATAGAAATAATTAAGTGATAATATCTTTGTGGCAACTCCAATCTGTCAGCGCGGGTGACGCTGACCGGCTCTGACGACCGCTCTGTTAACGCCCACTTTTTGCCAGACTTCCTTGGTCATTTGCACCCAAAATATGTCACCTACGATTTTTTTTCCGGTGCTCAGGGGACACAAATTAACATGTTTAGAAGACGAAAAAAAATTTTGATTTTTTTTTCTTGCGCAGAGGGGTGTAAATGTCCTCAGGACCCCTGGACCTAGATTCACGAAGCTCCACGTATTTCTTCGTAAGTGGGTTTGCTACGAAGGTTCCTAAGTATGCCCTCAGAAGACGTTTAGGTGCAATTCAGGTAGGTCCACTTAGGAAGAAATTTGTTGGTTCACCTGCGTGCCGATAGAGGTCACTACTGTGTTTCGTTTGGCCAATCAGAGAGCAGCAACATTCTTCATATTGAAGATTTAGCTCTGAGCTCTACTGCCTCCTATTTACGAATTTTCTTATAAAATTAGTATATTTCGAAGTAAAACAATGTTTTTTCAACTTCTACAGGCAGCACCGACATTGTAGTAAACAAATATGTTACATTTGTTGTTTACCTACGTAATTCTAAGAGATATTGTGTAGCTGTCCTTATTGCTCGGAAGATGCGCTGACAATTATTGTATATATTTACTGAATTTACCCAAGAGCCACTAACTATTTAGTGGCCTCGACGAGGACAGAAAGCCGGCGGCTTGTTAAAGCGCCCGCCAATTGTCTTAATGATATTTTTTAGCTTGAATTTGGCATTTACGGCTTCAGCGGGTAGGTGGTTTCATAGGTTTATAGCCCTCTTGGTGGAAAAAAAAACATCTGTTTTAAGTCCTACTTGAGAGAACATACTCTCCAACACTATATCTGTGATTACCCTGTTATCAGTGACTTCATACCAAATGGTATAGGGTACTTTGAGCTCTGCAATTACTTCATACACTCAGGAATATTGGAAGATATTCTTGTGCTGCACCCAGATTTTGCCAGTGGAGGCTAATAGATCAGCATTAAGTATTTTGTTCTCTCCTGATTACATGTATGACTGGCCATTCTGTGAGGTGAGGATGTTGGGTGAGCTTGTAGCTGGTTTTTTATCTACACATGTCCTTCGTACAGAATAGGGAAGCGGCACATTGCTGTGTATACCCAAACATGTTAAAAAATACATTGTTTGAGAGGAGTCTTGTAGAAACTGGTAAGAGTAATTATAATATAATGTTTCCATGATTCAGTGCATACCTCTTGTGAAAATCGTGAAGAGTTGATTTGTTTTTTGTATTGAGGCTGGTATTTTCTACCTTGATTCCATGTATGTCTAACCATCCTGTGAGATGGGAGTTTAGATAAACTTATAGCTAGTTTTTTATCTACACTGTGTAATATTCCATATTGAATAGGGTAGCAGCACATTGCTGTGTATACCTAATCTTTTTAATAAAAAAAATCAGTAATAAAGATTTTAAATTATAGTTTGTATTATTACAAATACAGTACTGTATTATCCTTATTAAATCATATTAATTATATTATACGAGTCATAAATATTACATATTTATGACTCGTATGATTGCTTCAGTAAGATTTTGTCCAATGTGTTTAACAACTTCTGCTCTGTTGAATCTAAGTTAAAATCTTGATGGGTTTGTAACTTTGTACTGTGTTATATAATGTTCCAGTGGTCTGTCGGGCATTTCTCCACAGTGCTGATATTTCCTCTGATCTTCCGGAAATTGTAAGCCTATTTCCCATACACATGGGAATCCAAGCCTGATGCGATGTAAGTGTACTTCTGTTGTTCGACTGCTCCATTTCATCAAACTAAGTTGTTCGTAGTTGGTTGACTTCTTGTACCAACCTACAGACCCTGATGTTGCAACTGCTGTGTTGTGATCACTGTACATCATTTGCATTGCTCTGTTTCAAATTAATTTCTTAA
The DNA here is from genome assembly GCF_040958095.1 of Procambarus clarkii. Taxonomy (NCBI): domain Eukaryota; kingdom Metazoa; phylum Arthropoda; class Malacostraca; order Decapoda; family Cambaridae; genus Procambarus; species Procambarus clarkii. The sequence continues at coordinate 7,871,830 of NC_091215.1, read as the reverse complement.
CCTGTGATATACTCTGTGGTATGTAAATGTCTACATTTCTTCTCTTAGTTGCAAGTTTTGCAGCTTCGTCTGCATTGTCATTTCCTATTATTCCCACATGACTTGGCACCCAGTTGATAAGTATCCAACGGCCTTAACGTTAGAGTGTTTGCATTAATGATATGACATTTGTGATTAGATGAATGTTATCACATATGAGTTCATCTTGCAAGGTTTCAATGACAGTTCTCGAATCTGTATGTATAAGAACATGTTGTCGGTGTTCAGCAAGATCATGTTCCAAAGCCTTTTGAACAGCTAGCATCTCTGTTTGTAACGTTGAACACTCAATTGAGATTCTCCAATTATTTACAGAGTTTCTTGCTTTAACTGCAGCTCCGGTTTTTTATCCCTGCTGGTCAACTGATCCATCTCTGAAGTATGTGAAGCTGTCAGATGCCATGTTTGCTTCTATATGCATCTGTGCAATATTACATAGCAGATGAGGATTAGTCTGGTTCTTTTTTCCTTCAAGAACCATAATCTTAATGTCTGCTGGCAGAGATTCCCAAGGGGCTTGCATAACAAAGTCTGCATGTATTTCGTCGACACCCCTCTCAGCGATTGTGTTTGTTATATCGAATGTATTGATGGTGTTAATCACACAATGTGACCACCTGTTGCTATTGGAGGCTCTTCTGTCCCGAGTTTGTGCTCCAGTGATTATATCGTCAAATGAACTGATTCTAGATCTAGTCAATATCATGCTTAGCATGCACGCAACAATCCCTTTTATCCTTATTTTGATCGACATTAGCTTTGTTTCTATTCATGGGGTCAGTGTTTTTGTCCATCTGGGAGCCCCTGTTATGACTTGCATTGCATCATTTTTATTAACCTAAACGTTTGTCCACTGACCAGGCGAAAGAGTGAGTAGGGCAACAACTGCATAATCAACTAGGGAACGAACGGTGTGTATGTAAAACATTCTTAACACTTTGTGTCCCACTCCTAGAAGGAGCCCTGTGATTGCTCTCATTATATTCAGTCGTGATTTTGCTTTCTCCTACAGTTATTTAATTTGCTCGTTGAATGAAATTTTAGAATCTATTCACACTCCGAGATATTGATATTGAGTAACCCACAGAAGGTTAATGTCTTGAATGCGTAGGTGCCTGTCTGGAGTGTTGCCGCCTAGTCTTATTGCCTTAGACGTCTGTGCAGATATTTTAGCCCTAAAACGCTGCATTCATATGTTACTTTATCTAATGCACCTTGTGCTTTATTTAGAAGTGAAGGACCTGTAATGACTAATGCTATATCATCAGCATAGCTTAACAATTTAACCCCCTTCTACAACTGTCATGGTAATGAGGTTTTCCATAAGAATGTTAAAAAAGACTCGGACTGAGGACCCCTCCTTCTGGATTCCTATTCTCATGCAAGTGGTAGTCCGATACTTGTCTTTGCAACTCTACTCTGGCATACCTGTGACTTAGGTAATCTTGAATCCATGCTAGCATATTTCCCTTTACACCTTTTTTAACTAAGTTGTGAAAAATTGCTTGCGGGCTTGCAAGTTTGAATTCTTTTTCAAGATCAAGGAAGATCACTAAAGCCGGACCTGAGTTAACTGTTCCTAGTAATGTTGCGATGCAGTTGGCAGTACCTACTCCTGTAGTGAAGCCAAATATGTGTTTATGCAGGTCTTCTGTCTTCCAGAGTATCCTATTTAACACCATCCATTCTGCAGATTTACTAATGCATGATGTTAATGAAATGGGACTGTAATTACCATGTTCTTTCAGCTTAGGAATTGAAATGATGTCTGCTTTCTTCCAAGAAGTCGGAAGTTTGCCTTGCGGCCAAGATGCATTGATAATGTCCAATATCCCTTGTTCTCCAGCAGGACCTGCATGTGTGATCATTGAGTATGTAATGTTATCAGCAACTAGTGCATGGTCCTAATCTCCTTTTTTGGCTCTGATTAGTTCTAGTTTGGTAAAGGGACAGTCACATTCGTCAATTGTAGCTATGCTGTCATGAATGGCTGTCAACCTCTCTCGTTTAAATTGTTCTTGCTGCCTTCTGACCATTGCAGGAAGCTGATATGAAGCCGCTCTTTCTGCAAATTGGAGAGCAAGTCTCTCAGCCTCCTGCAATGGTTGAATACATGCCTGTGGTCGAGCTGGTCGATCTGATATAGTTTTAATCTGACCCCATATCTTGCCAAGACTACTATGTTCATTTAGAGTTTGACACCACTCAAACCATCTGCCCTTCTTTAGCTCTCTAGAAACTCGTCTTGCTTCAGATATCACCGCTCTTAAAAGAGTTCTTCCTTCTGGTGTGGGGTTTCTCTTTGGATGTTTTCTGAAGATGTTGACTCTGTGGTTTTGTTCCTTAACTTCATTACTATACAAGCAATTATTATTTCGTTTTGTGTTTCCTGTGATAATGATTGGAATAGCTTTGTTTTCAGCAGCTGCAATGGCTTCCTGGAAATTGGTCTCGTGTATGTTCAAATTCTCAGGTGGCGTGTATGTTGTATACCATATTTCAAGTTCCTTTTGGTATATATTCCAGTTTTTGTTTTAAATTCCACCTAGGTTGTGCAGGTGGTGTAGGAAGTCGTTCAATGTTTAGTGTCGTGACAGTAGCATAGTGGTCACTGGTGATCACCGGGTTTACCCCCCACTTCGCCTGATGCTTGAGTGCTGTTAAGAACAATGTAAGATGAAGGGAACCTCCTTGAATGTGAGTAGGTTCCCCAGTGTTGAGAAGTGCACTGGTACAGGTTCAGGCACTTCTCTCAGAGCTGCAGCTAAATGACGCCCATCTTCATTGGCTGGCCCAGTCACACCTAACTCTTGATGATGAGCATTAAAATCCCCAGCAATAATTGCATTTTCCTGCGTGGCCAAGGCAAGCACTGCCTCTGCCTTGGCCACGCATATATACGTCTAGTGGGCTTGTAGACGTTGTATATAATGAGTTCAATATTAGCCATATTCACTGTTACTGCTAATACTTCTACTCCATCACCACATGACACTGGGTCTATTTTCTTGCTGGGTATAGTGTTTCTGACTAGGGTCAATAACCATCTTTGTCTCCCTTGTGCATACGGTATAATATAGTGCTGATATTCAACTAATCTGACGGACTTAGTGGCTGGGAAAAGAGTTTCTTCCAAAACGATTATGTCTGCTCTTGTACTGATTGCAGCTTCCTGAAGGGTTTGGTTTTTATTTCCAAGACCTTGTATGTTCCACTGCAGTATGCGTAATGGCCAGACGACGGTTTCGGTTGGTGTTGCCTGTTCTAGTAGAATTCCTCTTCGGAATCGACCTCTATATTCTCTACCTCGCAAGTCGTGTCGCTGCAAATCGGACTGCACTGATTGCTCGTGGTCATCCCCTGCATTGTTGAAATCTGTGCATAACTGTGGTCCATCGTTTTCCTGTAGGTTTTGCTGCACATCGGACTGCATTGATTGCTTGTGGCCGTTTCTTTTGGTGTCGGAATCTGAATCTCTGCCATCGAATAACGGCTGCATTGATTGTTCATGCCCTCCTCTTGTGTCGTTGGATCCTGTGCATCTCTGTTGTTCAATACTTCTTTGTTGGTGTCGTTGAGTACCGAACTGCATTGGCTGTTGTCTGTCTCTTGTGTTGTAAAATTCTTTTGATCTTGAGTGGTCACTGCTTCTTGCAGTAGGTTTTGTGAATGTTGATGGTCTCGTATCTTGACTACCCGACTCTTGTTGGTAGTCTTTATATCCATGTCGCGTTGTTTGTCCTCTTGTGCTTCGTCTTGTCTCAAACTGTCTATTTCTTGTTTAACTGTGGTCTTTTGCACGATCTTGTCCATTATTACTCAAGTGATTTCTTGAGTCTGTTGTTGTGAGGCGGTCTGTGGCATCTGTAGATAATTGATAATGGTCTCTGCTATGATCTTAACGATGTTTTTCAGATGGACCTCGGTAAAACTGTAAATTTGTTGTGTTGTAGTGTTGTAAAGTAATTAATTTTCGCTTATTTGCTTCTGTTGTATTTCTGCAGCATTTTTGAGTATTTTCCGATTTGTAGTTGATTGGTTCGGGAAACTTTGCTCTGTGAGAGTGTGTGTCTGTTGTGGCTGTGCACGAGTGTTCCAGACGTTGGTGTTGGTGTATGTAGTGCTGGTCTGTGTGTTTATCCTGGCCTGAGCTGTCTGCACTTTTTCTTTCCGTGCAGAGCAGGTTGTGCTCCAGCCATGATGTTTGCTTCCATAGTTTGGACATTTGGCTGTTGTGGCCTGGTTTGCCTTGTGCTTGGCTATACAGTCTTTGGTTGGATGCCTCAGGCTGCACACTCCGCATCTCTCCTGTCCGGTGCAGCGTGATTGATGGTGGCCGTATTTCTGACACCTGAAGCAGTGCAGGGGTTCCAGGACGTATGGTCTCTGTCAGTATGTTCCCCAATTTCCAAGACTGAATGTTTCTGGCACATGTCCCATGACGGTCACCAGAACCTAACGTGTCGCGGCCTTGTCTACTTTTGTGCGGTATCATTCTGCATTCAGGATTTGCTTGTGTTCTAGTACTGGATCCAGGGGAAAGTCGATTGGGTATCCCAAAAACACAACTCGTGTGCATCTTTCTGAAGGGTCCAGCTTTTCCAAGCATACAGGTTTCCCTTGCAGGACTTTTACTTTTTCTAAGTAATTTGCAGTCTGTTGGTCTCGTGGTGTCATTATTATTTCTCCTTTCACGTCGACTGTAATGGAAAGTTTAAGCTCTGGTTGTTCCTTTTCCATTGCCGTTACTACTACATATACTGTAGGAAAGTAGTCTGTCTGCATTATCTTGAATTTTGGAAGATGTGCAGAATCTGACGATGTCTAGTGTGAGACTGGTGCTGTCCTGTCCTGTCTCATAATGTTGTCCTGTGGCTGGGTTGTGGAGAGAGGTACATTGTCTGACACTGGCTGGTGTGTGACTGGTACTGTCCTCTCCTGTCTCATAATAATATGCAGCAACATAATGTGGCTGGGTTGTGAACAGCATTGTCTGATACTGACTGGTGTGTGACTGATGCTATCTTCTCTAGGTCCATTATGTCTGCTGTCTTGCTGGTAGAAGCAAGTGGTGAAGCCTCGATAGCAGTTTTCTTCGGTGCCTGCTGCACCTCGGTCCACTGTCCATCCTCGTCTGAAAGCTGCCTCCATTGCCTCTTTCTCTTTGACTTCCCCATGACTCTCCACGTAGTGAGGACCGATTCACTGTCCATGCTAATGCCGGAGACACTCCTAGGCCTTGGGAAATTTATTCCCCCTCCAACTGAGGTCGTAGAATGATTCCCCCAGGTGGAATCAGGGATACCTAACACCTAAATGAGCAGTTTGGTCAATGATGCCCTCAACGTATCGCCTTGCCCTTCAGGGTAGGACTCTAAGTAACCTGCTCAGTGATACGGTCCTCACAATAAAAAAAATATTGGTCATGGGCGACGAGAGTGCGGTATGAGAGTTTGGGTCGCCTGCATACTGGGTTACGTAGAATACCAGGCAGTTGAACAGCAGGTAATCAACAACGTTGTTTGTCCATCAATTGTAGACGAAATCGGAATTGTTTCCTTCCAAACAAGATATTGTCTGAGTCTTGGAGTATTGATTACAAATACTGACAAATATTTTATCACAAAACTGCAATGATTTGAGCTGATGGGAGCTCAGAATCGTAAGTTTTCCCGGGAATAAATCCGTGTGCGGCCGGCTAGCAATGACGCCAGCAGCCAGTCTTGACATACAGAATGTCCCAAGGCATCCCAATTTGATATACTGTATGTCAAACTTTCTTATTTAGGTATAGGCTAAAACAGTACGAAGGAACTTAAGAATATTCTTCGACAATTGATTGATTTTACGTATCCTCAAACTAGTTTTCAGTTAAAGTTTACTAACAATAACACCATCGAAAACTATTTAAAACGTGGAGATCCATTATCCTATGAACTCAGATCTGGTGTTGTTACCTGTTTAAATGTTCGATCTGTAACGTTCATTGTGTTGGAAATATCTCACGAAACTTTAAACGCCATATTTGTGAACATATAGGTATCTCTTACGGCACTGGTCTGCCTCTTAGGCAATATGCATCCTCTGCTTTTAGAGAACTTAGCGAGGATAAAGGCCTTGGCCCTTTCACTTACAGCGATTTCGCTGTTCTCTCTTATAGTTCGTCTCATCTTGAACTCAACATTTTAGAAAGTGTTTCGAAAAAAAAAAAAGCTCAAGTTGAACTGCTCGGAGTCGTCGATTCAGTTGTTAATACATTATTTGTCATCTTCTCTAAGGTATGTGTTGAGTTATTATATTATTCTGGTTTTCTATCCGTATTTCAGTCTTTTGTTTGTATATAGATTCTTTTAACTTTTTGAATATTTATATTTATTGAATATATAATTTGTATTGAATATACAATTTTTATTGAATATATTATTTTAATTATTCAATTACTTTAGCTAAATTTGCTATGTAAATATTCTCTTTTTTAGCGCTGATGAGGGAGTTTGGTACTCCGAAACGTCTGGTATTATTAATAAATTAAAGATGTATATATTTTCTTCTATCATAATTAATGTTCATATTAATAATAATACTATTATAGAACAATAAGATGGACTGTCGAGCATTGTTTAAAGTGAGACAGACTAGCAACTAGGAGGAGTAGCTAGTCTGAGTGACCAGAGGGAGTGTGCTGGTGACGACAGGATATTGACACCCAACCAAGAGGTCTAGGAGGCTACTATAGAGGAAGGTGTCCCCACTCGTTGGTGACGTATATTTCCTAATGACACTGGGAATGAGCAGGTGACTGCCCCGGCTGGTCATTATTGTTGGTACTCAGGTGAGAACTTTCAACGCTCATGTAAAATGGTTTCTAGGAAATTAAGGTATATATATCTTGCACTACATTATAAACAAGAGGATCTTAGCTGGTGGAACACAGTACCCTAAACTTTTTATGAGTGTTCTTAATGGTTACCTATTGCCATGTTAATAATTCACTTAGGTAATGATCGTTAATGTGATCGTTAATGATCTTTAGGTGGATAGCCGATAGTTTTTTTATGTAGAATCACTCATTCATATACTCCAGCTCGTGGTCATTGAAGAAACAGGTGAATGTTCTTGGCTAATGGGTTTCTGAATGATATCCCATTGCTGGAAAGACAGCTATTGTCCTCCAAAAAATGTAACATTCATTGTCTCACCAGCAAAGAGGAACTTTGGGAAGGTACGTCAAGGATTTTATTAGTCGCATTACCAATGGGGTGCCTCGTTGTCTTCATTAGAGCAAACCTTTGTTATTATCTATCTGGTCGCCAGGCCATGATCCCCTTGACTCAACTACTAACTCTCTTCCAAGCAATGACAGTCAGGAGTAAGAAAACTATAATTAAAATAACAAATATGCTCGTCAAGATAGTGAAATATTACATTTATCTGTAAGCAATTGCATGTACCGTCTCCATTCTTTCAATAGCTGAAAGGTTTAATAAATGCTGATCGGAGTCTAGCAACAACAAGAGCGAGTATACAGGCTAAGGGTAACTCGATTAAAGAGGATCAAGTAAGACTCGTCTTTGGGCTGGTACTTATCATCTGGCTTCACTGGGTCCTGCTTAACGTTGGTCATGAGAATTTACTTCATTGCAAATAGAATACTCTAAAGGACTTCTCAATAGGTCCTCATCAATTTTTTTTTTTTTTTGAGATATATACAAGAGTTGTTACATTCTTGTACAGCCACTAGTACGCGTAGCGTTTCGGGCAGGTCCCTGGAATACGATCCCCTGCCGCGAAGAATCGTTTTTTCATCCAAGTACACATTTTACTGTTGCGTTAAACAGAGGCTACAGTTAAGGAATTGCGCCCAGTAAATTCTCCCCGGCCAGGATACGAACCCATGACATAGCGCTCGCGGAACGCCAGGCGAGTGTCTTACCACTACACCACGGAGACTTCAATAATTTATACTTATTGATTTCAGGCTTATTGGTGTTAAAATTTTCGGAGCAAGTTTTAAAAGAGGGTTTTAGACTAAAACAGTTGTGAAACGTCACAATATTTATTCACAAAACTAACGTCCTAATACAAAGGATGTATACGTTATTCTTGATTGGTGTCATCAAAGCAAATGACGTATCAGAGAGACACTGGGACACCTCAATAGATTGGACGCATGGTTCACTCATGTATAGACCTGTTTTAACCCTTTCCTATTCACCCATCACTATCACGGTTTTCCCTGACACTGCTGGTTCCTAGGAAAACACTGTCAGGTGACCGGTAATTTGCCTCTTTGTGACCCAACTTACTTTTCGAGGGTTTTGCGACGAGACCCTCCTGTAGTCGCTCGAACACTTGCCTAAACAAGCTCAGATGTTCCTCCCTCTTATCAGAGACGATCAACCTATTGTCCACACCACAAACACCTCTACACCATGAATATGGTAAAAATCTTTACTCATAGTTCTGTTGAACACGGCAGGAAGATTCACCTCTTCAACCAGCAAGACTATGAACCGAAACAGACCCTCGCTGCTCACGAAGGCAAATCAATGCTTACTGCCTTCATCTTGGGGAATTTGGCCAAAACTGATTCGTTAGATCCAGCTTTGAAAAGCTGGGACTTGAAGCCAACCTCGAGAAAATTTTATTCTGATTGAACACAGATTCAGTATAAAGTTCTGTGGTGGAATTCAGCTTTAGAAAGTCATGTCAGATATGTATTGTTACAGAATCCCCTCCAATTTCTCTCCAAATCCAGTGTTAACAGTCATATCCGCTGACCCTGCTGATTCTGTGAGGTGCAGGGAGTCTTTTGGGATACGAGGCGACCAGATTGGTCACCTAATTAGGGATAAATTTGTGTTTATAAGTTTGTAGGTAAAGGGGAAAGTTGCGCCCTTGGTACAAACAAAACGGCACCCCCTCCCTGCAGATCCGCCATTTTGTGGGCAAAGCCAGCCGGCTGGGAATAGGCTGGCCGAGGTCACGTGGAGCGGCCGACCAATCAGGGCCCTTCCATGACGTCACCGAGAGGCGCTGGCTCAACGCTGGCAGAGGCGTCGCTCAGAGCTGCTCTGACTGTGGACACGAGTGATGTGCGTCGAGGTGCTCTCGAGGATGGAGTGAGGCCTTGCTCAGTGGATTATAGGCAGCCATCGCAGTCCACTATTATTGCCAAAGACACTGTGTTCCTATAGAGCACAAAGAAGCCAAGTTTAGAGGGAAAAGAAGTGCCAAGACTTGAGGATATCGGCTGGCGACGACTCGGGAGGGCATAGCCTGACTAGAGCGGGCAGTAAACCAGGCAGCCTTGGAAGGGGTCGAAATTACGAGAGATGAGGCCAAGAGACACCTGTTGGATCTGGATGTGAGAAAAGCTGTTGGTCCAGACAGGATTTCAACATGGGTATTGAAAGAATGTGCAGAGGCATTCTGCCTGCCACTGTCCATAGTGTATAGTAGGTCACTGGAGACGGGAGACCTACCAGAAATATGGAAGACGGCTAATGTGGTCCCAATATACAAAAAGAGTAACAGACACGAGGCACTGAACAACAGGCCATTGTCCTTGACTTGTATACCAGGCAAGGTGAGGAAGAAGTTCGTGAGAAAAAAACTAGTAAAACATCTGGAGAGAAGGGACTTCATGACAAATTGCCAATATGGGCTCAGGGAGGGAAAATCCTGCCTTACAGGCTCAATAGAGTTCTACGACCAGAAGACACAGATTAAGCAAGTAAGAGAAGGCTGGGCGTACTGTCGGAAAGCCTTTGACACAGTACCCCATCAGAGGCTGGTGCTTAAGCTGGAGAGACTAGCAGGAGTGACTGGTAAGATGCTCCAGTGGATAAGGGAGTTTCCTAAGCAATAGGAAGCAGAGAGTTACAGTGAGAGTGAGCCCTCAGATTGGCGTGAAGTCATCAGTGGAGTCCCTTAGGGCTCCATACTCAGTCCTATCCTTTTTCTGATATACGTAAATGATCTCACGGAGGGTATAGATTCATTCCTTTCAATGTTTGCTGACGATGTCAAAATTATGAGCAAGATTAAGAAAGAGGAGGACTGCTTGAGGCTTCAAGAAGACCTCGACAAACTGAAGGAATAGTCGAACAAATGGTTGTTAGAGTTTAACGAAAGCAAATGAAATGTCATGTTGATAGGTGTAGGGAACAGGAGACCAGATACATGGTATCATTTGGGAGATGAAATTCTTCAAGAGTCAGAGAGAGAAAGACTGGGGGGGTTGATATCATGCCAGACCTCTTCCCTGAAGCCCATATCAAGAGGATAACAAGAGGACAGATGAGTTAGGGGGGGAATTGATCACCACATACAAGATTCTCAAAGGAATTGATATGGTAGATAAGGACATGCTATTTAACCCACGGGGCACATGCACTAGGGGACACAAGTGGAAATTGAGTGCCCAAATGAGCCACAGAGATATTAGAAAGATTTTTTTTATTGTCAGAGTGGTTGACAAATGGAATGCATTAGGAAGTGATGTGGTGGAGGCTGACTCCATACACAGTTTAAAATATAGATATGATAGAGCCCAGTAGGCTCAGGACCCTGTACACCAGTTGATTGACAGTTGAGAGGCGGGACCAAAGAGCCAGAGCTCAACTCCCGGAAACACAAATAGGCGAGTACACACACACACACACACACACAGTTTCTGTCACCCCAAGTGTCATAAGACCACACCGCAAATCCCCCCCCCCAACACCATTCACCATACACACACACCCTCTTTCTATTTCCTCTCCCTCTCTCTCTCTCCCTCGCTCTACCACGCTCTCCCTCGCTCTCTCTCGCTCTCCCTCACTCTCTCATTCTCCTCCTCTCCCTCTCTCCCTCCCTCCATATCCCTCACTCCATCCCCTCCCTCCCTCTATCCTTCCCTCTCTCCTGCCACCGGCTGACTCCCCTCCTTACCACCCCCTCAACCATACATACACACACACCTTCCACCCACCCCTCCTAGTCCCTCCTCCCCACCCTCCTGCCAACACCACTACCCTCACACTCGCCCCCTGACTCCCTCGTCTTTTCACACAATCCCTCACACACACTCACACACACACACACACACACACACACACACACACACACACACACACACACACACACACACACACACACACACACACACACACACACACGCACACACACACACACACACACACACACACACACACACACACACACACACACACACAAACAAAGAAAACAAACAGAAGGTTGCTTTTCTAACAAAGAAAAGCCACCTGCAACATGTGGGAGAATTCAAAAAATTATTCCTCCAGAGGGACATGCCGAGGGAGGAGTGGGCCATGGCAGCAGAGGCAAGGAAGAGGCGCAGGGCGAGAGGGGAAAACCCAGAAACCACAGCTCCCAACACATCACCCCCAGAGGCGAGGGGGGAACCCACAACCAGCTACCCAGTAACACCAACTGGGAGGGCAACCCCACCACCCTCCTCTGCATAGAAAACACCCCCTTTCCTTCCTGTCCTCCCGCCCCTTTCACCCAATACCCTCCCCCTTCACTTGACCCCCCACCCCTCATCCCAGTAAACTCTGCAACCTTGGTATCCACCTCACAAATCCTCACACCCATGGCACAGCTTCCTCCACCAGGAGAACTGGAGGTCAAAAAATTATAGTCGTAATCATATATAATCCACCACCAAATGACAGAAGACCCAGACAGGAATATGATGGAAACAATATGGCCATTATTAACATAATAGAGAGAGCAGCTTCTGTTGCTAGCAGGAATGGATCTGGACTACTAATCATGGGAGACTTTACCCATGGGAAGAGAGATTGGGAGAACAGAGACCCACATGGAGGACCAGAAACATGGAGAGCTAAGCTGCTGGACGTGGCAACAAGAAACTTTCTTAGCCAGCACATCAAGGATCCAACAAGAATGAGAGGGGTGGATGAACAAGCAATGCTTGATTTGATATTTACCCTAAATGAGTGGGATATAAGGGAAGTCAAGATGGAAGCTCCCTTGGGAATGAGTGATCACAGTGTATTGAACTTTGAATACCTGGTAGAGCTAGGAATTATCCCCCCCCCCCCGAAAAAGAACTAGGAAACAAAAGGCTGGCATATCGAAAGGGAAATTATGAAGAGATGAGAAGCTTTCTAAGGGAAATCCCTTGGGACACAGACCTCAGAGCTAAGTCTGTACAAGATATGATGGACTATGTCACTCAAAAGTGTCAGGAGGCAGTAAGCAGATACATCCCGGCCCAAAAGGAAAAATCCGAGAAGCAAAAGAAGAATCCATGGTATAGTAGGGCATGTATGGAAGCAAAGAAACTGAACAAAAGGGCGCGGAGGAACTTCTGGAATAACAGAATACCAGAAAGCAGAGAGAGATACCAGAGAACCAGGAATGAGTATGTCAGGGTGAGAAAAGAAGCAGAGAAAAGTTATGAAAATGATATAGCAAATAAAGCCAAGACCGAAACAAAGCTACTCCACAGTCACATCAGAAGGAAAACAACAGTGAAAGAACAGGTATTGAAACTTAGAACTGGCGTGGACAGGTATACAGAGAATGACAAAGAGGTGTGTGATGAACTCAACAAGAGGATCCAAGAGGTCTTCACAACAGAACAAGGTGAGGTCACTGTGCTAGGAGAAAGGAAAGTAAACCAGGCAGCCTTGGAAAAGTTCGAAATTACGAGAGAGGAGGTCAAGAGACACCTGTTGGATCTGGATGTTAGAAAGGCTGTTGGTCCAGACGGGATCTCGCTATGGGTACTGAAAGAGTGTGCAGAGGCACTTTCCTTGCCACTCTCCATAGTGTATAGTAGGTCACTGGAGACAGGAGACCTACTAGAAATATGGAAGATGGCGAATGTGGTCCCAATATACAAAAAGGGCGAACGGCAAGAGGCAGTGAAGTACAGGCCAGTGTCCTTGACTTGTATACCATGCAAGGTAATGGAGAAGATCGTGAGAAAAAACCTTGTAGCACATCTGGAGAGAAGGGACTTCGTGACAAATCGCCAACATGGGTTCATAGAGGGTAAATCTTGTCTGACTGGCTTAATAGAATTCTACGACCAGGTGACACAGATTAAGCAAGAAAAAGAGAACTGGGTGGGCTGCATTTTCTTGGATTGTCGGAAAGCCTTTGACACAGTACCGCATAAGAGGCTGGTACGTAAGCTGAAGAGACAGGCAGGTGTAGCTGGTAAGGTGCTCCTGTAGATAAGGGAGTACCTAAGCAATAGGAAGCAGAGAGTTACGGTGAGGGGTGAGACCTCCGATTGGCGTGAAGTCACCAGTGGAGTCCCACAGGGCTCTGAACTCGGTCCTATTTTGTTTCTGATATATGTAAATGATCTCCCGGAGGGTATAGATTCATTTCTCTCAATGTTTGCAGACGATGCCAAAATTATGATGAAGGATTAAGACAGAAGAGGACTGTTTAAGGCTTCAAGAAGACCTACACAAACTGAAGGAATGGTCGAACAAGTGGTTGTTAGAGTTTAACCCACCCAAATGTAATGTAATGAAGATAGGTGTAGGGAGCAGGAGGCCAAATACAGGAGGCCAAATAAATACAATAATAGCAGGAGACCAAAGGTATCATCTGCGAGAGGAAATTCTTCAGGAGTCAGAGAGAGAAAGACTGGGGGGGTTGATATCATGCCAGACCTGTCTCCTGCAGCCCATATCAAGAGGATAACATCAGCGGCATATGCCAGGCTGGCCAACATACGAACGGCATTCAGAAACTTGTGTAAAGAATCATTCAGAACTTTGTTTACCACATATGTCAGGCCAATCCTGGAGGATGCAGCCCCAGCATGGAGTCCATATCTAGTCAAGGATAAGACTAAACTGGAAAAGGTTAAAAGGTTTGCCACCAGACTAGTACCCGAGCTGAGAGGTATGAGCTACTAGGAGAGACTATGGGAATTAAACCTCACTTCGCTGGAAGACAGAAGAGTTAGGGGGGACATGATCACCACATACAAGATTCTCAAGGGAATTGATAGAGTAGATAAAGACAGGCTATTTAACACAAGTTGCACACGCACTAGGGGACACAGGTGGAAACTGAGCGCCCAAATGAGCCACAGAGATATTAGAAAGAACTTTTTTAGTGTCAGAGTGGTTGACAAATGGAATGCATTAGGAGGTGATGTGGTGGAGGCTGACGCCATACACAGTTTCAAGTGTAGATATAATAGAGCCCAATAGGCTCAGGAATCTGTACACCTGTTGATTGACAGTTGAGAGGCGGGACCAAAGAGCCAGAGCTCAACCCCCACAAACATAACTAGGTGAGTACAACTAGGTGAGTACACACACACACACACACACACACACACACACACACACACACACACACACACACACACACACACACACACACACACACACACACACACATACACACATACACACATACACACACACACACACACACACACACACACACACACACACACACACACACACACACACACACACACACACACACACACACACACACACACACACACACACACACACACACACACACTTGTGTTGTGACCATCGTGTTTGGTGGACGTGGGGTTGGGAGCACCCGGTTCACAAGTGGAGTGGGAGGGGTAACTTCGGCAAAAGTTAAGTAAAAAGAGGCAACTTCGAAGTGAAAAAGTGTGTACAAGAGAATGAAAAAAACCTTGGGTTTTGACCAAAGCCATAAGGTAGTGAAGAAAAACAGTATAAGTAGCTTAATTGAAAATAGTTGATGAAGTACTGAGGCAGTGTGCAGTGTGGAGCAGACCTCACCAGCCTCTGACCGTGAACTCATCCCCGGCAGTAACCCTCCCAACACCACGTGGGGAGACACTTGGAGATTCACTCACCTATTGTGTTAGCAGGACGGTAAGATACTTGGAACCCCTGTGGGTAAGGTTGGATTATACCAATGACTTGGTCAGGAAGGGCGTCTAGGTCCAGCAGTATTATGATTGAAGAAGAAGATAGGTTTGTGGAGAAGATGATTGGGAAATTTGTAAAGAAGAGGGATGTTTGGATAGATGATCTAATCCAGGGGATTAAAAGTGAAATCTTTAATAAGATACAGGACGAGGTTCAAAGACTCAAACAAGAGTTTATGGATTATATTCAAGAGGAAATCAGAAAGAGCAGGGTAGAATGGAAAGGAGAAATAACTAGGCTTACTAATGAATTTGGCAGGAATAAGGGAAGCTTGGCAGGGGAAGGGGGAGTAGTAGTAGGTGGAGTAGTGGGTGTGGGAGGGGTGGGGGGTCAGCCAGGGAGGGGGCCACCAGCCTGACCCTGAACTGAGAAAGAGGACAATCATAATCCATGGATTGCTTGAAGCCTGGGCACCATCGAGGCAGGAAAGGATGGATTTGAAGATTTGGAGCTACAGGGGATCTTGGGAGACATGAGAGCCCAGATGGCAGGGAATGAGGTGCAAGTCCACCGACGCATTGGGCCATACAACTGAAACAGGAAACGATCTGTCCTGGTACAGTTCACTAACGAAGAGGCAGTGGATTACATACTGCATCACAAACACTTACTCAGAGGTAGCGAAAATTACTACAACGTCTATATTGACAAATTCATGACGAAGAAGGAACAGATAGCCCACAGAGCAAGCAAACCTCCACGATACAACTTTTCCCTTTTGAGCGTAGCTACACACCCCAGTTCTAATCCACCCCATGCTAACCAGCTCACACCTGCCTCTCAGGTCACTCCGTCCCCAAATCAGCCCTCCCTGCCCCTGCTTATCTCTCCAACACCTCCCTTGACCCCTCTGACCCCACTACAGTCAAATTCATCCCACATTCCAAGGACCCCCTCATCACCTCAACCCCCAAAACCCGTCCAGCCCTCATCCAACAAAACCCACCCAGCCCTCATCCCCCAAAACCCACCCAGCCCTCATCCCCTCAACCCCAAAAACTCACCCAGCCCTCACCCCTCCTCAATCCCTTTCCTTCCATGTGACCCCCCACCCTTGCGAGGGGGGTGGGAGGTTCCCCCCACCCCCTCTATCCTTCTCCCTCCCAACCTCTCAACCTCTATCTGACTTCCAACCTTACGCTATCTCCCAACTCCTCTATGCCTATCAGACCCTCCCTAATCTTCAGACCCAGTATGCCCTTCCTACTCCAGACGTACCTACCCAGGCCCTACCTCAGACCCTCCTACCTACCTTCCTAGAAGCCCAGCCCCCATTAGCCCCCAAGCACCCCTCCTGACCCCTTTCACCCCATACACCCCCTGGATCCCCCCCCAGACACCCCCCGGATCCCGCCCCCAGTCATCCACCAGATCCCCCAGGTCCCCCCTGCCCCCAGTCACCCCCAGACACCCCCAGATTCCCCCAGACCCCCATTGAAAGGAAGAACTCTGGTACAAGAGTTTCCATGAAGAATCTCAAGGTTTGGTACACCAATGCTGATGGAGTATCTAATAAAGCAGAAGAGATAAAAGAAAGAGTGAGTGAAGCAGATCCTGACATAGTTGCAATTGTGGAAACTAAAATTAATGACATGATCTCAGATGCAATCTTTCCAGAAGGGTACCAGGTGATACGAAAAGAGAGGACACAGAAACAGGGAGGGGGAGTGGCACTCCTAATAAAGCGGAAATGGAAGTTTGAAGACCTGGGAAATCGGGTTACCAATGAGTGCACAAGCTTCATACATGGAGCTCTGACAGTAGATGGGAGGAAGATTGTGATCTTGGTAATCTACAATCCACCACTAAACAGTAGAAGACCTAGGCAGGAGTATGATGATAACAACAAGGCATGCATAGATGAACTGCAGAAGGCAGCAACACTAGCCCACAGAATGAGAGCGAAGCTGCTGATCATGGGGGACCTAAATCAAGGAGAGATAAATTGGAATCAAGGAATCCCCATGGAGGGGACGAAACGTGGGGAGCAAAGTTAGTAGATGTTATAGACAGGAATTTCCTAACACAACATGTGAAGGAAGACACAAGGGAAAGAGGAGGAGTGTGCACCGAGCCTATCAGACCTGATTTTCACCCAGAACGTAGAAGATATCGAGAATTTAGTGCATGAAATACCTCTAGGGGCCAGTGACCATTGTTTCCGAGTCTTTGACTACATGATGGAATACAAAAGTATGACCATGGGACAAGAGATCTGTGAAAGGAGAGTTGACTACGTTGACTACAGGAAAGGGGACTATAAGAGGATAAGGGACTATCTGGGTGAAGTGCAGTGGGAGGAAGAAATTAGAGGAAAAACAGTCTAGGATATGATGGACCTAGTCATACTGAAATGCCTGGAGGCCGAAGAGTGATTTATACCAACAGTAAAGGGAAAAAATAAGAAGGAATATAATAACCCATGGTTTAATAGACAGTGTCAGGAAGCAAAAATGGCCAGCAGGTGGGAGTGGAGGAAGTACAGAAGACAAAGGACAGAGGACAACAGGATCAGATGCAACAGAGCTAGGAACGATTACATTAATCACCAAACCTACCCGAGTCACTCAAACATCAGCCTTGGACCACATATGGACAAACATAACAGCTCCCCCTGTATCTGGTATAATCTACGACAGAACAACTGACCACTATCCTACCTTTCTCATAGCGAACATGGACATAACACCACCAAAAAGCAAGAAACTTTCATTTAGGCTACACAGTGAATCAGCTTTAGACAATCTTACAGAGGCACTTCACAATATTAACTGGGATTCTGAATTCAATAATACCCATGATATAAATTCATTAACTAACCTCTTCCTCTCCAAAACTCCAAGCCTCTACAACCTTCATTGTCCCCTTCTTACCAAGCAAGTAACTGACAAAAGATTAAACAATCCATGGCTCACAAGTGGCATTCTCAACTCAATCAACAAGAAACATGAATATGAAAAGAAAGTTAGGAGTGGCCTAGTTTCAAAGGAAGTAGCTAAAAGGTACTCATCAATGCTTACCAGAATCATAAGAAAGGCAAAACTTGCATATTATGTGAATAGATTCAATGAAACAAAAGGCAACATGAAAAGCACTTGGAAAACTATCTCTAGTATCCTAGGAACTAAACAACACTCACATAACCAAATAAAACTCTACAAGGATGGAGATATACCGTCAACTGATTTAGAAATGGCAAATGAATTTAATAGTTTCTTCTCAGCGGTTGGTGCTAATCTTGCCAGTAAAATCCCACAGACTCAGACACATATTAACACATATCTCTCAGGCAGCTATCCAAACTCTCTTCTCCTTTCACCAATCAGCCCGGCAGATGTTGTGTCCATCATACACTCTCTAAAAACCAAGGCAGGGAACACCAGTGAAATTCCGTCCATTGTGTACAAGAGAGCCTTCCATGCCCTTGCCCCACCCATAGCACTACTGTTCAACAAATCTATAGAGTGTCACACCTTCCCTGATATCCTCAAAAAAGCAAGAGTAACGCCAGTCCATAAAGGAGGGAATCCGGCGGACATAAACAATTATAGACCAATATCAAATCTACCCATTCTATCAAAAATATTTGAAAAAATTATTTACAAACAGCTCTATTCCTACCTCGTAAAATTCGACATACTCAGCCCCTGCCAGTTTGGCTTCCGGTCTCAAAAGAGCACCAACGATGCAATCATTAGTCTCCTTGACGTTATCTACTCAGCCCTTGACAAAAATGAGTTTCCGATTGGACTCTTCATTGACCTAAGAAAAGCCTTTGATACTGTTAATCACAACTACCTCTTACTTAAACTCCAGCATTATGGAATCCGAGGCCTTGCCCTTGACTACATCCGATCCTATCTTAGTGACAGACACCAATATGTAACCATCAATGATACAACTTCTTCCACTCTACCAATTACCGTTGGAGTGCCACAGGGCAGCATCTTAGGACCTCTTCTATTTCTTATATATATAAACGATCTGCCTAATGTCTCTAATATTCTCAAACCTATATTGTTTACTGACGATACTACCCTTATCTATTCAAACCTCAACCCACGTACACTAAATAATGTTGTGAATAATGAATTAAAAAAAGTTCACTTATGGATGTCAACGAACAAACTAACATTAAACATCGAAAAGACTTACTACATCTTATTTGGAAGCAAATCATCAAATGCAATTCAGCTACAGATAGACAACATTAACATCAGTAATAAAAATGATTGCAAGTTTCTTGGCCTATTCCTAGGCAAGAGACTAAACTTCAGCACCCACATTCAACACATAACTAAGAAAGTCTCTAAGACAGTTGGTATACTCTCCAAAATCAGATATTATGTTCCTAACTCTGCTCTCCTCTCACTATATTATGCACTAATCTACCCGTATCTTAATTATGGTATCTGTGCATGGGAGTCTACCACTGCAAACCACCTTAAGCCCATCATCACACAGCAAAAATCTGCTCTCAGAATAATAACTAACTCTGCTTTCAGACAACACACAGCTCCCTTGTTTAAATCCCTAAACTTGCTAAATATTAACTCCCTCCACACATTCTCTTGTGTCAACTACATTGACAAAACCCTGTTCTTAAATGCAAACCATGCTCTGAAACTCTCCCTGGACAGATGTAATAGAACCCATTATCACCACACCAGAAATAAATATCTCTTTGATATCCCCAGGGTCAAACTTAATCTGTGTAAACACTCTATGCAAATTAAGGGACCTAGTCTATGGAACTCACTCCCTAGTGAATTGAAAAACTGTAAAACTTTTGCCTTATTTAAAAGCAAAACCAAAAAGTACCTAACTTCATCTTCTTAGTTCCCTACACTGAGCTTTAAATTTGCTCTGTACCTAGTGTTACCCAATCTCCTAATTTTTATGTAATATCAAACAACCTTATCATTGTGTTCATTGCTGTCTTCTTTTATGTGCTAGCCATAGGCTGTATTGTGACTACCAATTTTTGTCAACTACCATTGAAGCTGTCATTGCAATCAATCTGATATTGTTTCTGCTGTATTGTGCCTACCAATTTTTGTCAACTACCATTCAAGCTGTCATTGCAATCAATCTTAGCTACCTATGTGCTTTAATATACTGTACCTACAATTTTCTCTCATCTTCTTTTTTTTCATTTCATGTAACTGTTATCATTTTTTTGTCTATAAATTTTGCAAGTATTTACCTCCTTAAAATTTTCCTAGATTAAGGACCTGCCCGAAACGCTGCGTGTGCTAGTGGCTTTACAAGACTGTAATTATCATATTTGTATCCTCACATTCCTTATGTACATTCTTGTGTATGCATAAATAAAATAAATAAAATAAAATTAACATAAGACGAACATCGGAAAGGGACTATGAGAACGATATTGCAATCAAAGCGAAAAAACAACCGAAGTTACTACACAGTCATAAAAGAAGAAAAATGTCAGTGAACGACCAAGTGACAAGACTGAGGAAGACAGAGGGGGCATATACTTAAAGCGACAAGAAAATCTGCGAGGCACTGAATGCCAGTTTCCATGGAGTGTTCACTACCGAGCCTGAGCAGCTCCCATTGTTGGAAAAGGGCTACACTAGATAAAAGACTATCAGATATAGAGGTGACAGCAGAGGAGGTAATGAAACAGTTGACAACTCTAGATGCAACTAAAGCAGTTGGACCAGACAAAGTATCACCGTGGATACTAAAAGAAGCAGCGCAGGCCCTCAGCGTGCCTCTGGCAATGATCTTTAATGAGTCACTTATGTCAGGAGAATTGCCCAGTTGCTGGAAGAAGGCAAATGTCGTGCCGATCTTCAAGAAAGGCGATAGGGAGGAGGCACTTAACTATAGACCTGTATCACTGACAAGCATCCCTTGCAAAATACTGGAAAGAATAATCAGGCTACGACTGGTTGCACACCTGGAGAACGTTAGGTTTGTGAACAAACATCAACATGGGTTCTGGACAGGGAAATCGTGCCTAACAAACCTTCTGGAATTCTATGATAAAATATCGAGGATAAGACAGGACAGAGATGGTTGGGCAGACTGTATATTTCTTGACTGCCAAAAGGCCTTTGATACAGTACCGCACATGAGACTGCTGTTCAAACTCGAGAGGCAGGCGGGAGTGGGGGGAAAGGCCCTAGCATGGATAAGGAACTACCTAATAGGAAGGAGCCAAAGAGTTACGATAAGGGGCGAGAAGTCGGACTGGTGAACAGTAACAAGTGGAGTACCACAAGGATCGGTGCTGGGACCAATTCTATTTCTTGTATATGTTAACGACATGTTTACAGGCGTAGAGTCCTACATGTCGATGTTTGCGGATGATGCAAAGTTGATGAGAAGAGTTGTGACAGATGAGGATTGCAGGATTCTCCAAGAGGACCTGAACAGGTTGCAGAGATGGTCAGGGAAATGGCTACTGGAATTCAACACGAGCAAATGTAAAGTTATGGAAATGGGACTAGGAGATAGGAGACCAAAGGGACAGTACACAATGAAGGGGAACAACCTACCTGTGACGACGCGAGAAAGAGACCTGGGTGTGGACGTAACACCTAATCTATCTCCTGAGGCACATATAAATAGGATAACGACAGCAGCGTACTCTACACTTGCAAAAGTTAGAACATCATTCAGAAACCTCAGTAAGGAGGCATTTAGGGCGCTTTACACTGCTTACGTGATGCCAGTCTTAGAGTATGCCGCCTCATCATGGAGTCCCCATAGGAAGAAACATATAAAGAAACTGGAAAGGGTTCAGAGGTTTGCAACGAGACTCGTCCCAGAGCTACGAGGGATGGGGTATGAGGAGCGCCTGAGAGAACTGTGCCTTACGACACTAGAAAGAAGAAGGGAGAGGGGGGACAGGATAGGAACGTATAAAATACTCAGAGGGATTGACAGAGTGGACATAGACGAAATGTTCACACGGAATAGTAACAGAACGAGGGGACCTGGATGGAAGCTGGAAACTCAGATGAGTCACAGGGATGCTAGGAAGTTTTCTTTTAGCGTGAGAGTAGTGGGAAAATGGAATGTACTTAAGGAACAGGTTGTGGAAGCAAATACTATTCATAATTTTAAAACCAGGTATGATAGGGAAATGGGACAGGAGTCATTGCTGTAAACAACCGATGCTCGAAAGGCGGGATCCAAGAGCCAATGCTCGATCCTGCAGACACAACTAGGTGAGTACACACACACACACACATTATAGTGTGCATGTGTGTGTGTGTGTGTGTGTGTGTGTGTGTGTGTGTGTGTGTGTGTGTGTGTGTGTGTGTGTGTGTGTGTGTGTGTGTGTGTGTGTGTGTGTGTGTGGAAAAAAATTATAGTCGTAGTCGTATATAACCCACCACCAAATGACAGAAGACCTAGACAGGAATATGATAGAAACAACATGGCCACCATTAACATAATAGAAAGAACAGCTTCTGTTGCTAGCAGGAATGGATCTGGACTACTAATTATGGGAGACTTCAACCATGGGAAGATAGATTGGGAGAACAGAGACCCGCATGGAGGACCAGAAACATGGAGAGCTAAGCTGCTGGACGTGGCAACAAGAAACTTTCTAAGCCAGCACATCAAAGAACCAACAAGAATGAGAGAGTATGAACCAGCAATGCTTGATTTGATATTTACCCTAAATGAGTGGGATATAAGGGAAGTTAAGATGGAAGTGCCCTTGGGAATGAGTGACCAAAGTGTAGTGAACTTTGAGTACCTGGTAGAGCTAGGAATTATCTCCCCCCAAAAAGAATTAGGAATTAAAAGGCTGGCATACCGAAAGGGGAATTATGAACAGATGAGAAGTTTCCTAAGTGAAACACCTTGGGACACAGACCTCAGAGATAAGTCTGTACAGGGTATGATGGACTATGTTACCCAAAAGTGTCAGGAGGCAGTAAACAGGTTCATCCCAGCCCAAAGGGAAAAATCTGAGAAGCAACAGAAGAATCCGTGGTATAATAGGGCATGTATGGAAGCAACGAAACTGAACAAAAGGGCGTGGAGGAACTTCCGGAATAACAGAACACCAGAAAGCAGAAAGAGATACCAGAGAACCAGGAATGAGTACGTCAGCGTGAGAAGAGAAGCAGAGAAAAGTTTTGAAAATGATATAGCAAACAAAGCCAAGACTGAACCAAAGCTACTCCACAGTCACATCAGAAGGAAAACAACAGTGAAAGAACAGGTATTGAAACTTAGAACAGGCGAGGACATGTATACAGAGAATGACAAAGAGGTGTGTGAAGAACTCAACAAGAGGTTCCAGGAGGTCTTCACAATAGAACAAGGTGAGGTCACTGTGCTAGGAGAAAGGGAGGTAAACCAGGCGGCCTTGGAAGAGTTCAAAATTACGAGAGAGGAGGTCAAGAGACACCTGCTGAATCTGCATGTTAGAAAGGCTGTTGGTCCAGACGGGATCTCACCATGGATACTGAAAGAGTGTGCAGAGGCACTTTGCTTGCCACTCTCCATAGTGTATAGTAAGTCACTGGAGATGGGAG
The DNA here is from genome assembly GCF_040958095.1 of Procambarus clarkii. Lineage (NCBI taxonomy): Eukaryota > Metazoa > Arthropoda > Malacostraca > Decapoda > Cambaridae > Procambarus > Procambarus clarkii. Next base: position 7,848,291 of record NC_091215.1, on the reverse strand, counting down.
ACCTACCAGAAATATGGAAGAGGGCGAATGTGGTCCCAATATACAAAAAGGGCGACAGACAAGAGGCACTAAACTACAGGCCAGTGTCCTTGACTTGTATACCATGCAAGGTGATGGAGAAGATCGTGAGAAAAAACCTGGTAACACATCTGGAGAGAAGGGACTTCGTGACAAATCGCCAACATGGGTTCAGGGAGGGTAAATCTTCCCTTACAGGCTTGATAGAATTCTACGATCAGGTGACAAAGATTAAGCAAGATAGAGAGGGCTGGGCGGACTGCATTTTCTTGGATTGTCGGAAAGCCATTGACACCGTACCGCATAAGAGGCTGGTACATAAGCTGGAGATACAGGCAGGTGTAGCTGGTAAAGTGCTTCAGGTGATTAGGGAGTACCTAAGCAATAGGAAGCAGAGAGTTACGGTGAGGGGTGAGACCTCCAATTGGCGTGAAGTCACCAGTGGAGTCCCACAGGGCTCTGTACTCGGTCCTATCTTGTTTCTGATATATGTAAATGATCTCCCGGAGGGTATCGATTCATTTCTCTCAATGTTTGCGGACGATGCCAAAATTATGAGAAGGATTAAAACAGAAGAGGACTGTTTGAGGCTTCAAGAAGACCTAGACAAGCTGAAGGAATGGTCGAACAAATGGTTGTTAGAGTTTAAGCCAACCAAATGTAATGTAATGCAGATAGGTGAAGGGAGCAGGAGGCCAGCTACAAGGCATCATTTGAGAGACGAAATTCTTCAGGAGTCCGAGAAAGAAAAAGACTTGGGGGTTGATATCACGCCAGACCTGTCTCCTGCAGCACATATCAGGAGGATAACATCAGCGACATATGCCAGGCTGACCAACATACGAACGGCATTCAGAAACTTGTGTAAAGAATAATTCAGAACTTTGTTTACCACATATGTCAGGCCAATCCTGGAGTATGCAGCCCCAGCATGGAGTCCATATCTAGTCAATGATAAGACTAAACTGGAAAAGGTTCAAAGGTTTGCCACCAGTCTAGTACTCGAGCTGAGAGGTATGAGCTACTAGGAGAGACTACGGGAATTAAACCTCACTTCGCTGGAAGACAGAAGAGTTAGGGGGACATTAACACCACATTCAAGATTCTGAAGGGAATTGATAGGGTAGATAAAGACATGCTATTTAACACAAGGGGCCCACGCACAAGGGGACACAGGTGGGAACTGAGTGCCCAAATTAGCCATAGAGATATTAGAAAGAACTTTTTTAGTGTCATTGTGGTTGACAAATGGAATGCATTAGAAAGTGATGTGGTGGAGGCTGACTCCATACACAGTTTCAAGTGTAGATATGATAGAGCCCAATAGGCTCAGGAATCTGTACTCCTGTTGATTGACAGTTGAGAGGCGGGACCAAAGAGCCAGAGCGCAACCCCTGCAAACACAACTAGGTGAGTACAACTAGGTGAGTACACACACACACATAAACACACACACCCATAAACACACCCTTTCACACACACCCATAAACACTTTCTCACACACACAAAAACCTACCTACAAAATCACAAGATCACAACCTACAAAATCTTTAGAGGAATCGACCGGATAAACAAGGATAAACTATTCAACACTGATGGGACGCGAACAAGGGGACACAGGTGGAAACTGAATACCCACATGAGCCACAGAGACGTTAGAAGAAACTTTTTCAGCGTCAGAGTAGTTAACGGATGGAATGCATTAGGCAGTGATGTGGTGGAGGCTAACTCCATACACAGTTTCAAATGTAGATATGAAAGAGCCCAATAGGCTCAGGAATCTGTACACCTGTTGGTTGACAGTTGAAAGGTGAGACCAAAGAGCCAAAGCTCAACCCCTGCAGGCACAAATAGGTGAGTAGGTGAGTACACACACATGCACACCTGTTAAACACCCACTCACCCACTACACACAAACACACACACACACACACACACACACACACACACACACACACACACACACACACACACACACACACACACACACACACACACACACACACACACACACACACACTCACACACACAAACACACACACACACACACACACACACACACACACACACACACACACACACACACACACACACACACACACACACACACACACACACACACACACAGGTCAAGCAGGATGGTAAGAAAACAGACCAATGTTGGTAGAAAGGAACAGGAAGACCCATACATGGAATTTATTGCTCAGGCATGGAGGGAAATCAAGGAGGAAAGGAAGAACATGAAGAAAACTATAAGTAAACTGCAGATGGAACTAAGTGCAGCACAAGAGGAGATAAAAAAAAACAACTAAAAACAGGCCCTTCTCAGACTCTTGCCTAGGCAAACAGCCCCCAGGTAAAAGAAGATGAAGAAATGGCAGGGACCCCCTACAACTGGTGCAACCTTTGCTGAAATACTGAAGAGCCCTGATTCCATGTCCACAGTAAGGAAGTTATAATGAAAGCAGTAACCTCACAGGAGGCAGCTAGATGCACAAGCCACCTAATGGAAAGGAAAAGAGCTGTAGTAGTGATAGGTGTTAAGGAACAAGAAGGGACCACAAGGAAAGAATGGAGGACTAAGGACAAAGCTGCAGTGTCAGGTATACTAAAGGAGATAGGTATGGAAGGGGCTGAATGAGATATAGAACTGTTTTTCCGGATTGGCCAGTACAACAATGACAAAAAGAGATTGATCAAGGCAGTATTCAAGAACGAGGCCACCAAAAATGACATCCTAGTAAAGAAGATCAAACGGTAAAATGAAATGAATTACAGAGAAATATACCTTCAGGAGGACATGGCCAGGGACTAGATAATAAGGGCAGCAGATGCAAGGAAAAGGTGCAGGGAGAGGGAAGGGAGCCAGGAATCAGCCTCCATCCCAGCTCTCCCAGAGGGGAGTGGAGAACCCCAACCCAGCAATTCAGGGACCCCAGAAGGGAATGCAACATCCCCAGCCCACCACCCCATAGCTCAAGTCCCTCCTTGCCCCTACACAATGCCAAACATGTTTCCCAAATACTCCCTCCCTCATTACCCCGAGTATTCCCTACCTTCTCATACCCTGGTCTTCTTCCTGCCCCAAGCAAGCCCAGGCAAGTCTTAGGCTCTCCAACTCCCACCGTGCCTCCCCCCAAACCCCTGCTAACTATACCACAGGAGGGCATGCTCCCACCCCAATCAATCCCAGCCCCCCAACCCCAAGCACTCCTTGCCCCCCCCCCCCCCTCAGGACTTCTTCCTGTCCCAAGCAGGCCTGGGTATGACTTAAGCCCTTTATCCCCCACCCCACCTCCCCCCTGAACTCCTGGCAACTTCCCTACAGGAGGTGGAGCCTATCCAAGTAGAAATGCCCATGGATCAACTTCCTACATTTGTAGGGAAGGAGGGGTGAAAATGGATATAGCAAAGTGAGCTTCAAGGTAATATACTCAAACATCGATGGGATTACCAATAAAGATTGTGAACTGGCGGAAAGGGTGCAGGAAGAAAACTCAGATGTCATGGAACTCACAGAAACAAAATTGTCAGGAGTAATAATAGACGCTGTGTTTCCAAAGGACTACTATAGAGTAAGGAAAGAATGGGAAGGGAGAGGAGGTGGAGGAGTGGAGGAGCTGATATATGACAATGGGTGGATCTACGATAATAGTGGCAGTCATTTACAACCCTCCACTAATTGACAGAGGGCCCAGACAGGAGTTTGATAAGAACAATATGCAACCAATAATATAATCGGGCAGCTTCAGTTCCCTGCAGGAAGGGCTCCAGACTCTTAATCATGAGCGATTTCAACCATGGAAAGATAGACTGGCAGAATGGGGACCCACATGGAGGTGCAGATACATGGAGAGCTAAACTCTTGGAAGTGGCAACAAGGAGCTTTCTGAGCCAACATGTCAGCAAACCCACAAGAATGAGAGGCAATGACGAACCAGCTAGACTTGACCTGATATTCACCTTGAATGAGTCAGAAATAAGAGAAGTCAAGTTTGAAGCCAAAATAGGAATGAGTGACCACAGTGTATTGACATTTGAGTATCTGGTAGAGGGAGGGATAACCTTGAAGACTTGAAGAGAAAAGACTAAATTACCCAAGAGAAAAATATGATGAGATGAGGAACTTCCTAAGGGGAAAACCATGGGAAACAGAATGCAGAGAGAAGAATGTGCAGGATATGATGGTCTACGTCACCCAGAAATGCCAGGAAGCTGCAGATAGATTTATCAGGTTCAAAAGAAGAAAAACAAATGCAACAGAGGAATCCATGGTTCAACGAGGAATGTAATGTAGCGAAGCAATTGATTAAAAGAACATGGCGAAACTACAGGAATAACAGAACGCCAGAGAGCAGGGAGAGATATCAGGGGGAAAGAAATTAGTACTTCAGAGTGAGGAGAGAAACACAGAGACAGTATAAAAATGACATCGCGAGTAAAGCTAAGACCCAACCTAAGCTGCTCTACAATCCTATCAGGAGAAAAACAGCGGTGAAGGAACAAGGTATGAAGCTGAGAAAAGGGGAGAATAGATATACAGAGAAGGAAAAGGAGTTGTGTGTGAAGAACTCAACAAGAGATTCCAGGAAGTCTTCACAAAGGAACAAGGAGAAGCCCCTGCGCTAAATGAGGAGGCAAACCAAGCAACTTTAGAGGATTTTGACCTCACCAGTGAGGAGGTCAAAAGGAACCTGTTGGAGTTGAATGTGACAAAGGCTGGTGGGCCTGACAGAATCTCACCGTGGATACTAAAAGAAGGTGCAGAAGCACTAAGTGTGCCACTCTGTATGGTGTATAACAGGTCACTTGAAACAGAAGACCTACCCGAAAGCTGGAAGACAGCTATAGTAGTCCTAATATACAAAAAGGGTGACAGGCAAGAGGCACTGAACTTAAGGCCAGTTTCCCTAACTTGTATAACTTGCTAGGTGATGAAGAAGATTGTAAAGAAAAGGTTCGTAGAGCATCTGGAGGGAAATAGCTTTGTAACACACCACCAGTATGGGTTCATAGATGGTAAATCGTGCTTCACAGGGTGAAAAGAATTTTATGACCAAGCAACCAAAATTAGGCAAGAGAAGGGTGGGCAGACTGCATTTTCTTGGTCTGTCAGAAAACTTTTGACTCAGTACCCCATAAAAAGGCTGTTACGAAAGTTGGAGGAACAGGCAGGAGAAAAAGGTAAGGTGCTCCAGTGGATAAGGGAGTGCTTAAGCAACAGAAAACAACGAGTAACTGTGAGGGGAAGACATCAGAGTGGCAAGTTGTCCCCAGCAGAGTCCCACAGGGCCCTGTACTTGGACCCATCCTGTTTCTAATACATGTAAACGATCTTCCAAAGGGTATAGGCTCATTCCTCTCAATGTTTGCTGATGATGCAAAAATTATGAGAAGAATTAAGACAGATGATGATAGACAGAGACTACAGGACGATCTGGACAAACAGGAGGAATGGTCTAGAAAATGGCTGCTAAAGTTCAACTCAGGAAAGTGCAAAGTAGTGAAAGTAGGCGAAGAGAGCAGAAGGCTGATCACAAGGTACCATCTGGGAGGTGAAATCCTACAAGAGTCCAATAGAGAGAAAAATTTTGGGGTTGATATCACACCGATCCTGTCCCCAGAGGCCCACATCGAAATATATCATCAGCGGCATATGCTAGACTGGCCTACATAAGAACTGCCTTTAGAAATTTATGTAAGGAATCGTTCAGGATCCTGTATACCACTTATGTCAGACCAATCCTGGAATATGCAGCTCCTGATTGGAGTCCTTACCTAATTAAACATAAGACAAAGTTAGAGAAGATTCAGCGGTATGCCACCCGATTCGTCCTGGAACTGAGCGTTATTAGCTACGAGGAAAGGCTAAAGGACCTGAAACTCATGTCCCTGGAAGACAGATGAGAAAGGGGAGACATGATAACCACTTACAAAATTCTCAGGGGAATTGACAGAGTGATCAAAGACAAACTCTTTAGCGAGGCTGAGCATGAACACGGACACACGTGGAAGCTGAGTACCCAAATGAGCCACAGAGACATTAGGAAGAACTTTTTCAGTGTCAGAGTAGTTAACAAATGGAATACATTAGGACGTGATGTGGTGGAGGCTGACTCCATACACAGTTTCAAATGTAGATATGATAGAGCCCAGTAGGCTCAGGAATCTGTACACCAGTTGATTGACAGCTGAGAGGTGGGACCAAAGAACCAAAGCTCCACCCGCGTAAGCATAACTAGGTGAGTATAACTAGGTTAGTACACACCCAGAAAGCAGCCCCTAACAGCTGTCTTACTCCCAGGTATCTATTTACTGCTAAATAACAGGGGCATCAGGGGGAAAGAAACTGTCCATTTTGTTTCTGCCATCACCGTGGATCGAACCCTTATCTAAGGATTACGAGTCCAGAGCACTGTCCACTCAGCTATCAGACCCCCCTGTTCCACTCAGCTATCAGGCCCCCTGTCTTAGTTGTGTTATTTGATGTCAGTTAGATGTTATTAGTGTCTGTTCTCTAAGTTTAGGCTTGTTAAAAGTGAATCCTTTAGAGTAAGCCAGCCAGTATATTGCTGGAGTTTCGAGCTAGTGTTTAGACAATGTGATGATACTGAGGAGGACTGGTGCGTGAATTAGTGAGAAAATTGAACTCGCCGGCGTGAGTACCTTAAGAGACTTGAGTGAAGGAACCTGGTGCTAAAGTGACACTTACGGTGTTATCTGTGCTGTATATATGTAATAGTATATATAGTTGTACAAAAGACTACATTTAAGAAGAGCATGTGATAATGGTTTTGTTTAGTATTGTTTACCTCCTATTCCCAATGGAGTGTCTATTACTGTTCAGTTTTTAATAACTTAGCCTTGGCTTGGAGCTGGATCTGGTAAGTAGAGGTAATAAGGCCCTATGGAAAGTTGAATGAAAGAACCCGGTTACTGGGTTAATGAGGCCGTAACATATATTGTCATTTTCCTTAGTGTACAACCCGTTCTCAGTCTAAATCCATTCCATCCAGCGGTCGACCCTAAAGACGTATTAATAAATTAAATTTTTAACATGCTGTTCACTTAAAACATGAATTTTCTTAAATATAAATTATTGTTGGTATATATTAGCATAGTATGCATATTTAGGCATTGGTTAGGTTAAGTGTTTAGGTTCTGAACGCGATTGTTATAGCCTCACTTAGCCGGTAATCAGGTTCTTTCCATTCAAACTTTGTAACGGGCCTTAGTGCCTCTTCAAACCAGCTCCAACGTCATAGTTAAGTTGTTACATGAATGTAACAACTCTTGTATATATCTCAAAAAAAAAATAATTAAGAACTGGTAGTAATAGTCAATCCAACGTGAATGGGGCTAAACAACACCAAAAAAATCACCACGCGTACGTCTTAACTATATTCACATATAACAAATGTACAACACCTAACACCTCAGGTGTCATTTTCACACAGAACACGTAAAAAAAAAAACTTCTGTGATCTTCTATCCTGGCGAGTCCGCTTCTCTCGTCTATCGTACAACACCCAAGGTAATTCTCTGAGCCTTTTTTCTCCTAAACTCAAGCCAGCGAGTCCACCTTACTCAGTTAATCACAGGCCAGTCCTCCAGAGTATCATCAATGTCAAAATACCACTTTGATTCTGCAGCAACACACTGACTGGACTCCAGCAACTCACTGTCTGAGTTCCGTTAAAGGCATCCCTTATAACACGCCTTAACACAGAGGACAAATGGATATTAATTCCATCTAGTAACTCAACTAGGCCATCTCGGGATACGCGAGCCCAATTAACAATAATTCACTTGTTATCAAAGACAATTCAGTCTCCACCGACTCGGCCAATCTTGTTTCCACTGGAACAAGTCTTGAGTTCATTACTGTTCTGGGTGAACTGACTCTTGTTCAAGGTACCACCCACATCCCTTCTGAGGAGTAAAAATGGTACGGTAAGAAAAAACTGCACAGGAGTCAGTAAGCTAACAGCCATCCACCGGGAAAAAGAAAATGAGGTTAGGTGTACTTAACAGAGCGTGGTTACATTGTCAGAGCGAATATTTGTATTTGTAGTCTGTGAGTGGAGCATTTACAGCGTTGTGGCTCAAACAAACGTTGTCAGCAAAGCCCTTGTTTGCGAAGTTTTCGAACGTCATCAGTTGTGAGTCGTGTGTAAACCATTTTCATTCATAAACCGGGAGTTTGGCAGAGGCATGGAATGGACTTTGGCCTATGTTGATGAGGATGGGTTACTATCTAGAGATGTGTCACGAACACGTTATCTTGAGGTTATCTTCAGATGATTTCGGGGCTTTAGTGTCCACGCCGCCCGGTCCTCGACCAGGCCTCCACCCCCAGGAAGCAGCCCGTGACAGCTTACTAACACCCAGGTACCTATTTTACTGCTAGGTAACAGGGGCATAGGGTGAAAGAAACTCTGCCCATTGTTTCTCGCCGGCGCACGGGATCGAACCGGGGACCACAGGATCACAAATCCAGTGTGCTGTCCGCTCGGCCGACCGGCTCCCGAAGCGTTACCTCGCTTCGCTTCCTGGTTACACCAGAATCTTCCTCACCATGTAAAGTGTAGTGTCTATATCACAGAAAACTTTACCTTTCCTTTCATTTACCTTACCATCCAGTTTATCGAGCTTGTAGACTAATGGATTTTTACCATCGTCACAATGTTTCTGCTCCTGTGAGTTGAGGCTACAATGGCAATGTTGCCTCCCTTAAACTTGGTCTTACACTCAGCTGCATGATGACCCGATCTGTTGAAGTTAAAGCACTTCAGCAAATGCCCCTTGGAATGACTGCCATCAAGTCCTTACACTAAACTTCGCAGTCCGTCGCAAGTAAGTTTAGCAAGATGAATTTGATATGATTTCTATCGCTTCAACTGTTTAATTACCCCAGCCGACATGTCAGCTTCATTGGCCATGAACATATATGAAACAATCTCATGCTCCTTGAGCTTCACATGAAGAGACCGGTCACACATGCTAAGAACTGTTCACGAATCATCAATTCGTAGAACTCCATGCTTGCTGGTTCAGTCTCCAGAAGCTCACAGTAACAGTTTAAACACCCTTCTAAGTGTTGCATCAGGTGTTCTTGTCTCTATGTTACTTAATTTAGCCTGTGGGGACCTGTCTTCAGGTCTTTATGGGCGATCATCAACCCCATCATGACTAGCAGGCATCTTCACCCATGAATCCGATACTTACCTGGGCATCAAAATCGTCTAAGGTAGACGAGTTTGGGAGCAAGACACCTGTTTCATAGATTGGCATTGTCAATAGGAATCTTCCCGGCAGGAAAACTTCCTTGGGTGGCTTGAGCCTCTCTCTTTAGGAGATCTTCTTCTGGGTGTCCTACATAATGAAGAGCGTGAGGGCTTTACTCCCGCTCAACTCTATATACTCCCACAATGGCATCACCCCACAGTGAATCCATATTGCGCTAAGATGTCTTCCTTCGTGGTCTCTTCTACTCCTTAAGACCTCACGGTGAGGTTGCCCATGTTGATTTCACGCTTAAAGGATGCTGTTTACCGTGGAGTGACTCATGTTCACACCGCCAAAACTCTCCTCCTCATCCTGCTGTAGCAGCTGTTCAACCCGGGCCTGGGGCTGCAGCACCAGAGCGTGGCATGTCTTTTCCCTGGGGTGAATTTTCAGGCATGCAACCATGTGCTGCTTCGAAAATTTCGAAACACCTGTGCTTGAACGTCACACTAGCAGAATACTTGAGGTGTATATATACCTTTTTGGGCGTTAGAATTCCTCTGAATACTGTTTGCCAAGTTTGAAATTTAAGAAAAAAAAATCAGAATGCTAAACTTTTACTGGACTCTAGACTCAGCTACAGGGACTCCAACTAACCTAATCATTTTGGACACCATATGTGGGAAAATTTCCCACATATTTTACTTGAATTTTATCCAATTAAATCTACACTAGGGAAATTATCTTTCTGTTGTTGTAAAATCTGTGACAACCTGTAGAGAGAGAAGGCCCACAGGTCCCCCTCGGCAGCTCCACACATCCAAGCAAACTTCATGTCATCAGATGACCTCCTGGGGGCCATCAAAGCATCCACCACCAAAACTCTTCCCCACATTCCTAAAGTAGCTAGCCCATTTGCAGCCGGGAAATATACAGACCATCTAAGGAAAGTGAATAAACGGTCTGAAAACCTTAATGCCGCGGCAACCATCAAAGCATGGCATAATTTGCTCCTGTTTGGCAATATTTGCTTAGGCGTACCTGCAAGAGGAGGCAAGTCACTAGCCTCATCAGTCACTAGGGCAATAAATAATTTCCCCAGAGCTGACAACTTGATCCCCATCCCTCCTCAACGCAAGAACCGTCGTGGCAGACCCAAGAGTTCCAATGACAATTTTAAGCTTGGAACACAAGTGACCAAAAAAATTTAAGAGGGCAACACAGTAGGGGCAATTAGGTTACTTACCAGTGAAGAAACAAGCGCTCCTAAAAATACTGCAACTGCCGACTCACTGAGAGAGAAGCACCCTCCCGAAGTACCATGGGAACCCACTGCTCGGGACACAAATGCCCCAGACATGGGACCTCTAGTCCTCCAAGCGTCAGAGGTATACAAAGCCATCATGTCATTTCCGCCAGGCTCAGCAGGGGGATACATTGGAGTAAGACCTCAGCACCTCAAGGAGATGACAAACCCAGTTCTCGCCGAAGTTGCCGAGACACTACTGTCAGAGGTCACGAAGTTTGTCAACGACAGCCTCTCTGGGCTGATCCCAGATACAATTAAACCCTTCTTCTTCGGAGCATCCCTTTGTGCCCTTAAGAAGAAGGATGGTGGAGTCAGACCCATTGCCGGGGTTAACACACTTCGGCGCCTTGTTGCTAGGGCAGCTGACAGAAAAATTAGCAGATGCTGCAATGATGCTTCGGCCCCATCAACTAGGTTTTGGTGTCCTCCATGGCTGCGAAGCAGCAGCTCATGCAGCACGCGCCTATATCACGGACCTCCCCGAAAATAAGGCATTAATTAAATTAGACTTTAAAAATGCCTTCAACAAAGTAAAAAGGGATGTGGTACTGGAAGCAGTTCGAACAAGCTTTCCTTCCCTACTTCCCTTCGTTTCAGCAGGGTACAGTAGGGAATCGACACTGTTGTTTGGGGAACATGAAGTTGTTTCTGCAGAAGGTGTCCAGCAGGGAGACCCAGTTGCCCCTTTCCTTTTCTGCATGGCAGCTAAAGAGATCACAAGCAGGTTGTCCAGCGAATTCAACATCTGATTCCTGGACGATGGCACTCTGGCAGGGACACAGGAATCCACGCTAGGAGATCTTCAGTTAGTGAAATCGAAGGGAGAGGAACTAGGCCTTACACTAAACCCATCAAAGTGATAAATCATCTCATCCAGCCAACGAATCATAGATGCAGTACGAATCTTATTGCCAGGAGCCCCAGTGATCGCTCCCACCAACAGTGTGCTGCTAAAGGCACCTCTGGGCTCGAACGCCATTGAGGTAGTCCTCGAAGAAAAGCTGAAAGACCTGAGGAGGATGGAGGAAAAATTGGGGCTTTGGACGCTCACGATGCTTTGTACCTTCTTACTAGGTGCGTGGCTTTGCCCAGATTTACCTATTTCCTCAGGTGTGCTCCTTCCTTTGACAGCCCCAAATTAACGGAATACGACTCAATCCTAAAGTCAATAACTATGAAAGTGTTAAACCTCTCCCTGCAAGATGACCAGTGGGACCAAGCAACGCTCCCAGTTAGACTCGGGGGGTACAGGTATTCGCAAGGCGACGCATTTAGCATTGCCGGCATTTTTATCATCGACCAGTGCTAGAAGTGAATTAGTGAATGAAATACTACCCGAATATCTAAGGAACTCTACTGGGATTCGTGATCCCAAATTTGTGGAAGGAGCTGGTCAGTGGGACACTCTTGCTAATTCACACACTCGACCAACGTTTCCAAACGACGGCAAACAGGCCAAATGGGATAGCCCCATAGTGGAGAACATCGCCACATCATTGCTGGAGGCAGCTTCCAGGAAGGACAAAGCGCGTCTTCTAGCTGTGCAAGCCCACGTTGCTGGGGACTTCCTGTTGGCAATCCCTAATTCCGCCTTAAGCACCCGCCTGGACCATCGGGCCCTCAGTATTGGTGTTGCCCTGCGCCTTGCCGCCCCTATCTCCACCGAACACCGGTGTGTTTGCGGCCATGCACGGGCAGACCAATATGGCAGCCATGGTCTCATCTGTCGTAAGACACAGGGAGAGATTCCCATACATGAAGCAGTCAATGACATCATCAAGAGAAGTTTGGCTGCAGCTGGGTGTCCATCACAAAGGAACCTCGGTTGTGCAGACCTGACCACAGCCAAAAACGTCCAGATGGAGTCACCCTGCAGCCATGGAGGGAAGGTAAACAGGTCGTATGGGACAACACATGTGCTTCCACATTGGCTGCGACCTATCTACATTACAGCTCAGCGTAGGGAGGTGGGGCAGCCACCTTCAGGGAGACTCGGAAAATCAACAAGTACAGAGAGTTAGAGCGTTGTTACAGGATCGTGCCGATAGGCTCTGAGACTCTGGGCGCTTGGGGTAAATGTGCACCCTAAAGGAGGAGGGTGAGGAACTCATTGGAAAAACTAGACACCCACGAGCGGCTAGTTTCCTGTTCCACTGCCTCAGTGTCGCAGTTCAGAGGGGAAATGCTTGCTGTATCCTGGGAATGCAACCAACCTCCGAGGAGCTGGACGAGGTCTTCGAACGCTGATTGTTATATTGTTATATGTATGTGTGTATTCTCTGTAAACTGTAGCATTGCAATAAAAAAAATAACAGAAAACAAAACAAAACATACAAAAAAAAGTAATAGGGGTGGTAGGGGAAGAAAATATTAAAGTATTTAGTGAGAATCCACAAGATCTTCTCCGAAAGATTTGTTTTCTTCGAGGATGTGGGTCCCTGCAATTGCACCAGAGGTGGTACCCCTATATATATATATATATATATATATATATATATATATATATATATATATATATATATATATATATATATATATATATATATATATGTCGTACCTAATAGCCAGAACGCACTTCTCAGCCTACTATTCAAGGCCCGATTTGCCTAATAAGCCAAGTTTTCATGAATTAATGTTTTTTCGTCTACCTAACCTACCTAACCTAACCTAACCTAGCTTTTTTTGGCTACCTACCCTAACCTTACCTATAAATATAGGTTAGGTTAGGTTAGGTAGGGTTGGTTAGGTTCGGTCATATATCTACGTTAATTTTAACTCCAATAAAAAAAAATTGATCAACACCTCCCAAGAGCACCAGAGCAAGTGAGGGGTCATTTAGACGTTAATTTCATCAAGTCCCTGTTAATATGGGAAGACACAGTGTCTCTGCTTAAGGCACAACTCTCCTAAACACGAGAGTTAAGTATACAACTTTAGAACACTTTCCCACCAGGAGACTCGAACCCTAGCCAGCACAGAAGCCTTCCAGCAACTGGCATAACAGGTACGCCTTAACCCTCTCCACCACCGCTCTTGTGGTGCTCTGGTGCTCTTGGGAGGTGTTGATCTTTGGGGTATTTAAATACTCCGAAATTACCATCTCTTTTAAGGGTCTGAGCGGTGGTGGAGAGGGTTAAGGCGTACCTGTTATGCCAGTTGCTGGAAGGCTTCTGTGCTGGCTAGGGTTCGAGTCTCCTGGTGGGAAAGTGTTCTAAAGTTGTATACTTAACTCTCATGTTTAGGAGAGTTGTGCCTTAAGCAGAGACACTGTGTCTTCCCATATTAACAGGGACTTGATGAAATTAACGTCTAAATGACCCCTCACATGCTCTGGTGCTCTTGGGAGGTGTTGATCTTTGGGGTATTTAAATACTCCGAAATTACCATCTCTTTTAAGGGTCTGAGCGGTGGTGGAGAGGGTTAAGGCGTACCTGTTATGCCAGTTGCTGGAAGGCTTCTGTGCTGGCTAGGGTTCGAGTCTCCTGGTGGGAAAGTGTTCTAAAGTTGTATACTTAACTCTCGTGTTTAGGAGAGTTGTGCCTTAAGCAGAGACACTGTGTCTTCCCATATTAACAGGGACTTGATGAAATTAACGTCTAAATGACCCCTCACTTGCTCTGGTGCTCTTGGGAGGTGTTGATCTTTGGGGTATTTAAATACTCCGAAATTACCATCTCTTTTAAGGGTCTGAGCGGTGGTGGAGAGGGTTAAGGCGTACCTGTTATGCCAGTTGCTGGAAGGCTTCTGTGCTGGCTAGGGTTCGAGTCTCCTGGTGGGAAAGTGTTCTAAAGTTGTATATATATATATATATATATATATATATATATATATATATATATATATATATATATATATATATATATATATATATATATATATATATATATATATATATATATATATATATATATATATATATATATATATATATATATATATATATATATATATATATATATATATATATATATATGTTCTGGCTACTAGGTACGACACATATATGTCGTACCTAGTAGCCAGAACGCACTTCTCCGCCTACTATGCAAGGCCCAATTTGCCTAATAAGCCAAGTTTTCATGAATTAATGTTTTTTCGACTACCTAACCTACCTAACCTAACCTAACTTTTTTCGGCTACCTAACCTATAGAGATAGGTTAGGTTAGGTTAGGTAGGGTTGGTTAGGTTTGATCATATATCTACGTAAATTTTAACTCCAATAAAAAAAATTGACCTCATGTATAATGAAATGGGTAGCTTTATTAAAAAATTAACTTTATTAAAATTAATTTATTAAAATTAACGTAGACATATGACTGAACCTAACCAACCCTACCTAACCTAACCTAACCTATCTTTATAGGTTAGGTTAGGTTAGGTAGCCGAAAAAGTTAGGTTAGGTTAGGTTAGGTAGGTTAGGTAGTCGAGAAACAAATAATTCATGAAAACTTGGCTTAATAGGCAAATTTGGCCTTGCATAGTAGGCTGAGAAGTGCGTTTTGGCTACTAGGTACGACATATATATATATATATATATATATATATATATATATATATATATATATATATATATATATATATATATATGTCGTACCTAGTAGCCAGAACGCACTTCTCAGCCTACTATGCAAGGCCCGATTTGCCTAATAAGCCAAGTTTTCATGAATTAATTGTTTTTCGACTACCTAACCTACCTAACCTAACCTAACCTAACTTTTTCGGCCACCTAACCTAACCTAACCTATAAAGATAGGTTAGGTTAGGTTAGGTAGGGTTGGTTAGGTTCGGTCATATATCTACGTTAATTTTAACTCCAATAAAAAAAAATTGACCTCATACATAATGAAATGGGCAGCTTTATCATTTCATAAGAAAAAAATTAGAGAAAATATAATAATTCATGAAAACTTGGCTTATTAGGCAAATCGGGCCTTGCATAGTAGGCTGAGAAGTGCGTTCTGGCTACTAGGTACGACATATATATATATATATATATATATATATATATATATATATATATATATATATATATATATATATATATATATGTCGTGCCTAGTAGCCAGAACGCACTTCTCAGCCTACTATGCAAGGCCCGATTTGCCTAATAAGCCAAGTTTTCATGAATTAATGTTTTTTTCGACTACCTAACCTACCTAACCTAACCTAACCTAACTTTTTCGGCTACCTATCCTAACCTAACCTATAAAGATAGTTTAGGTTAGGTTAGGTAGGGTTGGTTAGGTTCGGTCATATATCTACGTTAATTTTAACTCCAATAAAGAAAAAATTACCTCATACATAATGAAATGGGTAGCTTTATCATTTAATAAGAAAAAAATTAGAGAAAATATATTAATTCAGGAAAACTTGGCTTATTAGGCAAATCGGGCCTTGCATAGTAGGCCGAGAAGTGCGTTCTGGCTACTAGGTACGACATATATATATATATATATATATATATATATATATATATATATATATATATATATATATATATATATATATATATATATGCGAACAAGCCTGAATGGTCCCCAGGACATATGCAACTGAAAACTCACACCCCAGAAGTGACTCGAACCCATACTCCCAGAAGCAACGCAACTGGTATGTACAAGACGCCTTAATCCACTTGACCACCACGGACGGACAAAATGAGGTGATAGCCGAGGCTATATGAACCACCCCACCGCCGGCACTCGGATAGTTATCTTGGGCATAGCATTTTACCAAATCACCTCATTCTTTGGGGCACACGTGAGGAACACAAATGCGAACAAGCCTGAATGGTCCCCAGGACATATGCAACTGAAAACTCACACCCCAGAAGTGACTCGAACCCATACTCCCAGAAGCAACGCAACTGGTATGTACAAGACGCCTTAATCCACTTGACCATCACGACCGGACAAAATGAGGTGATAGCCGAGGCTATATGAACCACCCCACCGCCGGCACTCGGATAGTTATCTTGGGCATAGCATTTTACCAAATCACCTCATTCTTTGGGGCACACGTGAGGAACACAAATGCGAACAAGCCTGAATGGTCCCCAGGACATATGCAACTGAAAACTCACACCCCAGAAGTGACTCGAACCCATACTCCCAGAAGCAACGCAACTGGTATGTACAAGACGCCTTAATCCACTTGACCATCACGACCGGACAAACTATCACCTCATTTTTAAGGTGATAAGGCATCCGGCGTCTTGTACATACCAGTTGCGTTGCTTCTGGGAGTATGGGTTCGAGTCACTTCTGGGGTGTGAGTTTTCAGTTATATATATATATATATATATATATATATATATATATATATATATATATATATATATATATATATATATATATATATATATATATATATATGTTGTTGAATATGACCGAAAAGGAAAGATTAATAATTCTAACACGAATTTTCTCAATATAATAATTTCATCAATTCTCCAAAATTAATTTTTTAATTGTCTGACGCCTGAACGCATTCCGTAATCCTGTTACGGACCCGAGCCCAACGTCCGAGCACGGAGCAGTGACGACCACGCCATCTGTGGGTCAGCTCCCGAAACTCCCTCCAAATGGACGGCGCCATCAAGTGAGGACAGGAAATACCAGCCACAAGGGCTAGTTTCCCGTCCTAATCAGCTCATAACACAGCCGCTGCTGACCTCTGGTGAGGTGGCGCTCAGACAGCAACGCCATCTATGGAGTGGATTTGTGGGCGTTTGGGGTCTGAGCCGGTAAGTGACATGTCCTAGTGTGTCCCGATTACTGATGACGTGTCTGATTACAGAGTCGACCTGGGACTGCTGAATCGGACAGTGGATCAGTCTACCCAAGGCAGCCGACTTGTCTCCAAGTGTTTGCTGCAGCAGCTGTGAGTCGCCCCCCGGATGATCACTGTGGTGTTACCCTGCCTGTGAAGTGGCAGTTGAGGGATTGTCGTACCCAGGACCGACTGGTGGAGACGTTTAACCACTGGGGTGTTGTGGCAAGGAGAGTGGTCTGTGGGATCACACGATCCTCCTGACTAGGGTTCGCGACCTTAGTATCGATCGTGGAGTGGCCTAATCAGCGTCGCTGTTTGGAACCTGCCAGCTATCGGCTGGACTTGTGGTTGATGGCCTCCACGACGGTGCCCTCAGTGGAACTCTGATTTGGCTGGCCTGTGGCCAGGGTAGACTCGTCAGGATCGAAGGATTCATCATAAGGCCACAAGAGCACCAAGAGCTTAGCATCGTGAGCACCGTGAACGTCTAGGGTCTTCAGAAGAAGACTACGTTGTGCATTCTAGTGTTTATACCCCCCCCCCCCCCCCCGTGTAATTGTTTATATAGTATTTATGGTGATGGTATTAATTATATTATATTAAGTTTTTGCCTTTATTTCCCTTCCCCTTTAATTTACTTGCGTTACGGATCACAACCCTTGAAAGCCACTACTAGCTTGGGGCCGGATACCCTACCTCTAACAACATCAGAGAAAGAACCCGGTTGCGTCCCGAGAGGGCCGTAACAAATCCTTATTACATTTTCAAAGACTTAATTTACACACAGATTCATCGAACATATATTCATTTTGTGTGAGGTGACATGTACAAAGTTTTGGATGAGGTGAACAAACTTATGACAAACACAAGACAGAACAGGGAACAATGGGTATAAATTGGATATGAGAACTGCAGAACCTAGAAGGTCCAGGTGTTTGCGCACCCAGACAAAATCAGTACTCTGACCACTTCACTACATAGATCCTTAAAAGAGATCGAAACTCTGGAATTTTTATCTAACATCTCGATCTCCCATCAACGCCAGCAATGTTAAGAAATCAGAATTCGTTTTTCATCAGTGAATTGCATTTACTAGGTAGAACGCGAGCTACATGTATACACGGATACTTGCATAATCTCACAAGTCATAGGTAAACACACAAAGGACTCCACCCCTGCAAGAGACTAGAATCTATTAGGCCCAGGTGTTCGTTCACCCAGACACAACCATGGGCCTTCTAGGTTCGAGTCTCTTGCGGGGGGTTAGAGTCCTTTGTGTGTTTACAAAGTTCCATAACGTTACTGTTTACATATGTAGCAACTTGTAAATTTTACTCCTTACTATCTACTAACCGGCAAACAGTTGCAACATCAGTTCCTTTACTGGTTCTTCAATGGTTGTTGAGAACCCATTGACTGGAAGGAGGAGATCAATAACTGTTTTACCTGGAAAGAAAATTCTGTCTCACAACACATACTGAATAATATTAACAAAATTTTTAATTTTATGTTTTAAAATATATAATAGTATATGTAATATTATATATTAAAAATAAATGCAGATCAAAATAAATGTTATCAATGACTAACAGCTTATCATAAGAAAATTACCAATCTCTTTGTAAGTCAAAAGTTTGCTGAATATCTCCTGGAACAATACATTTAGATTTCTATATGAGTTTGCTCATTGCTAAAGATAAGGCGTTTCAAAAATAAGTTATACTAAGAAGTAGTATTGGGTGCCCTGGCTGCAAATATGTATAATTTCTTCATAAACTGTATAATTGATTGCAGTATTTACAATAAACTTCACCGTTTATTGACTGAGCAATCTATTGATTGTGTATTGAACGTTTTCCGATGTGATGGATGACATCACATCGATTTAATTTAGATTTAAGAAGGATTTAACAGCAATAACTCCCATCACTGAAGCTGGACATGTCTGCTCCAACTTTGGTGGGTTGGAAAGTGTAAAATATCATACCTCCACGTGTGTGTGTGTATGGACAACCCGTTCTCCAACCCGTTCTCACACTAGTCTATTTAGAGCAGCGGCTGACTTCCCTAGACACATTCATCAATTTTAAGATACTGTGTATAAAAATTAGTTTGTTCTCATATATAAATTAGTACTCTTATATATTAAAATAGTATGTGTGTATATCACGAAAATAAACACGTGATTAAGAATGTGACAATGTCAGACCACGGAGGAAAAATGAAACAGGAAATTTCCTTAAGTACTTTCGTATATTAAATACATCTTCAGAAGGTCCTGTTCCTGAAGGTTAAGGAAATTTCCTGTTTCATTTTTCCTCCGTGGTCTGACATTGTCACATTAAAATAGTATGTATAGTTTGGCGAAGGTTAGGTGTTTTGGTTATGTTGGTAATTATTTATAGTTGAAGTACATGAATGAAGCATTTATAGCAACCCGTCCTCGACTCAAGTCCATTACATTCAGCGGTCGACCCCACAGACGCATTCATAAATTTTAACATGCTGTTCATTCAAAACAGGAATTTTCTCATGTATAAATTAATTTTATAATATATTAGCATATTGTATATATATAGGCATAGGATAGGTTAGGTTAGGTGTTTAGGTTCTGTTGGCGATTATTTGTATTTGTAGTACGTGGGTGAAGCATTTATAGCGTTGTGATTCGAACAAAATTCGTCAGTGAAGCACTTGTTCCGGATATGTTCGAGCGTCAGCAGTTGTGAGTCTTGTGTAAACTGCTTTTCATTCATAAACAAGGGGTTTGGCGGGTGCTTGGAATCACTTTTGGATCTTTGTTTGGAGGATGGGCTGTTTATAGAATAGTTGTTCGAATAGAGGACGTGAGCGAAGCACTTGTTCCAGAAGTGTTCGAACGTCATCAGTTGTGAATCATGTGTAAACCACTTTTCATTCATAAACAGGGGGTTTGGTGGCTGGATTAAAGAGCTTGGAACTTTGTATGTGAGAACGGGTTACATCCTCAGACGACAGTCCGTCCTCCAATCAAAGAACCAAAAGTGATTCCAAGCACCCGCCAAACCCCTTGTTTATGAATGAAAAGCAGTTTACACAAGACTCACAACTGCTGACGCTCGAACATATCCGGAACAAGTGCTTCACTGACGAATTTTGTTCGAATCACAACGCTATAAATGCTTCACCCACGTACTACAAATACAAATAATCGTCAACAGAACCTAAACACCTAACCTAACCTATCCTATGCCTATATATACACAATATGCTAATATATTATAATATTAATTTATACTTGAGAAAATTCCTGTTTTGAATAAACAGCATGTTAAAATTTATGAATGCGTCTGTGGGGTTGACCGCTGAATGTAATGGACTTGAGTCGAGGACGGGTTGCAGACGAAGTCCATTCAATCCAGCAGTCGACCCCAGTCCGCCCTCCAAACAGACGCCTTCCATATGTATATATATATATATATATATATATATATATATATATATATATATATATATATATATATATATATATATATATATATATATATATATATATATGTCGTACCTAGTAGCCAGAACTCACTTCTCAGCCTACTATGCAAGGCCCGATTTGCCTAATAAGCCAAGTTTTCATGAATTAATTGTTTTTCGACAACCTAACCTACCTAACCTAACCTAACCTAACTTTTTCGGCTACCTAACCTAACCTAACCTATAAAGATAGGTTAGGTTAGGTTAGGTAGGGTTGGTTAGGTTCGGTCAAATATCTACGTTAATTGTAACTCAAATAAAAAAAAATTGACCTCATAAGTAATGAAATGGGTAGCTTTATCATTTTATAAGAAAAAAATAGAGAAAATATATTAATTCATGAAAACTTGGCTTATTAGGCAAATCGGGCCTTGCATAGTAGGCCGAGAAGTGAGTTCTGGCTACTAGGTACGACATATATATATATATATATATATATATATATATATATATATATATATATATATATATATATATATATATATATATGTCTATATATATATATGTCTATATATATATATATATATATATATATATATATATATATATATATATATATATATATATATATATATATATATATATATATATATATATTTTTATCTATATCTATCTTTATATATATATATATATATATATATATATATATTTATTCTTTGGAGCAGGTTATAGGGGCTAGCGGGGAGGGAGGACGTGTGGAGGAGGCTCTGTTGTTTACTGAACCATTACCTAGGGACATCCTGACGTCACCGTGCCTAGCCTTCACAGAGTGCTGTGTGAATGTCCTGGGAAGGTGCAGGAGTGGCGGAAGGTGCCTAGAGTGGGCCATCTCAACAAAAACGGATAAAAACAGGTGGGTGTGCAGTGTATGGAATACAACGGCAGTGAGGGCCACGCTGGCGCCCTCTAGGCCTCCCACGGCTAAGGTGTGGGGGAGGAGGGGGTGTTGTTGTTTGGTCGGGCGAGGGGGGTCACTCATGTGCCACCCAGTGTTTATAGAAATACGTGTGGGAAAGAAAAATGAAAATAAAAATCAGCAATCATGGTCAGAGCTAATAGAGCTCACAGTGTGTCGGATTACAAGTGTGTGATTCATTCACCATTGTGCAGTGATATACAAGAAAATTATACCAGTGTTTAAGTGTCACCCAGACCCCCCCCCCCTCAAGCTGAGCGAGGCCCGGTCAACCCCCACCTCCTCCCCGCCCGCCGGCCTGACCGCACCACAGTACATCCTGCCATCCCACCACCCAACCCACCCTGCGCCTGGGTGTCTCCCACCCACCTATTCACCGCCCACACAGTGCTTGTTGCAGGGATGTGCTACCCTCCATGCACCCAGATATGGCGCAGGTCACAGCAGGCATTCAGGTTCCTCCCAAAAGGGAGGGAGACACAAGTACTCATAGGAGTGGTGAGTGTGAGGGACAGCTAGCCACCCCTCCTGCCACCACCCGTGTCCACCCCTGCCGCCACCACCCCTGTCATCCCTCCCACGCCGGCCGCCCGGGGGATGGAGGGGACTCCACCAACTAACCAGGAACCCCTCAGCCAAGAACAGGGTCCTGGGAACAGTGCACCCAGACGTGCAACCAGAGGACCCAGACCCAGAGGAACGTGTCGGGTGTGTGACGAATCACACAGCCTTAGAAACGATGGAACCCTACGTCAACACAACAATTGTTAGGGTTCATTGACGGTTCCTGTAGAGAGAGAAGGCCCACAGGTCCCCCCGGCACCCCCACACATCCCAGCAAACTTCATGTCATCAGATGACCTCCTGGGGGCCATCAAAGCATCCACCACCAGAACTCTTCCTCACATTCCTAAAGCAGCGCGCCCATTTGCAGCAGGGAAATATACAGACCTTTTAAGGAAAGTAAATGAACGGTCTGAAAATCTTAATGCTGCAGCCACCATCAAAGCATGGCATAATTTGCTCCTGTTTGGCAATATTTGCTTAGGCGTACCTGCAAGAGGAGGCAAGTCGCTAGCCTCATCAGTCACTAGAGCAATAAATAATTTCCCCAGAGCTGACAACTTGATCCCCATCCCTCCTCAACGCAAAAACCGTCGTGGCAGACCCAAGAGTTCCAATGACAATTTTAAACTTGGAACACAAGTGACCAAAAAAATTGAAGAGGGCAACACAGTAGGGGCAATTAGGTTACTTACCAGCGAAGACACAATCGCCCCTAGAGATACCGCTACCGCCAACTCGCTGAGAGAGAAGCACCCTCCCAGAGTACCGTGGGAACCCACTGCTCAGGACACAAATGTCCCAGACATGGGACCTCTATTCCTCCAAGCGTCAGAGGTATACAAAGCCATCATGTCATTTCCGCCAGGCTCGGCAGGGGGATACACTGGAGTAAGACCTCAGCACCTCAAGGAGATGGTAAATCCAGTTCTCGGAGAAGTTGCCGAGACACTATTGTCAGAGGTCACGAAGTTTGTCAACGACTGCCTCTCTGGGTTGATCCCAGATACAATAAAACCCTTTTTCTTTGGAGCATCCCTTTGTGCCCTCAAGAAGAAAGATGGTGGAGTCAGACCCATTGCCGTGGGTAACACACTTCGGCGCCTTGTTGCTAGGGCAGCTGTCAGAAAAATTAGCATAGACGCTGCGACGATGCTTCGACCCCATCAACTAGGTTTTGGTGTCCCCCATGGCTGTGAAGCAGCAGCTCATGCAGCACGAGCCTATATAAAGCACCTCCCAGAAAATAAGGCATTAATTAAATTAGACTTTAAAAATGCCTTCAACCAGGTAAAAAGGGATGTGGTACTGGAAGCAGTTCGAACAAGCTTTCCTTCTCTACTCCCCTTCGTCTCAGCAGGGTACAGTAGGGAATCGACGCTGCTGTTTGGGGAACATGAAGTTGTTTCTGCAGAAGGTGTCCAGCAGGGAGACCCACTTGCCCCTTTTCTTTTTTGCATGGCTGTTAAAGAGGTCACAAGCAGGTTGACCAGCGAACTCAACATCTGGTTCCTGGACGATGGCACCCTGGCAGGGACACAGGAGTCCCTGCTAGAAGATCTACAGCTGGTGAAATCTAAGGGAGAGGAGTTAGGACTCACCCTAAACCCATTAAAGTGTGAAATCATCTCATCTAGCCAACCAACCATAGATGCAGTGCGAACCATATTGCCAGGAGCCCAAGTGATCGCTCCCACCGACAGTGTGCTGCTAGGGGCACCTCTGGGCTCGAGCGCCATTGAGGTAGTCCTCGAAGAAAAGCTGAACGACCTGAGGAGGATGGAGGGAAGAATAGGGGCTTTGGACGCCCACGATGCTCTGTACCTTCTCACAAGGTGCCTGGCTTTGCCCAGACTGACCTATTTCCTAAGGTGTGCTCCCTCCTTCGACAGCCCAAAATTAACAGAATATGACACACTCCTAAGGTCAATAACCGTGAAAGTGTTAAACCTCTCCCTGCAAGATGACCAATGGGACCAAGCAACGCTCCCAGTTAGACTCGGGGGGATAGGTATTCGCAAGGCGACCCAGTTAGCATTGCCGGCATTCTTATCCTCGACCAGTGCAACAGGTGAATTAGTTAAGGAAATACTACCGGAACACCTAAGAGACTTCATTGGGATTCATGATCCCAAATTCGCGGAAGGAGCCGGTCAGTGGGACACTCTTGTCAACTCTCATCCTCGACCGACTTTTCCAAATGACTGCAAACAGTCCAAATGGGATAGCCCCATAGTGGAGAACATCGCCACATCATTGCTGGAGGCAGCTTCCAGGAAGGACAAAGCGCGTCTTCTAGCTGTGCAAGCTCCCCATGCCGGGGACTTCCTGTTGGCAGTCCCTAATTCCGCCTTGGGGACCCGCCTGGACCATCGGACCCTAAGTATTGGTGTTGCTCTGCGCCTTGCCGCCCCTATCTCCACCGAGCACCGGTGTATTTGCGGCCATGCACGGGCAGACCAATACGGCAGCCATGGTCTCATCTGTCGTAAGACACAGGGAAAGATTGCCAGACATGAAGCAGTCAATGACATCATCAAGAGAAGTTTGGCTTCAGCTGGGTGCCCAGCACAAAGGGAACCTCAGTTGTGCAGGCCTGACAACAGCCAAAAACGCCCAGATGGAGTCACCCTGCAGCCGTGGAGAGAAGGTAAACAGGTCGTGTGGGACTACACGTGTGCATCCACATTGGCTGATACCTATCTACCTTACAGCGCAGCTGAGGGAGGCGGGGCGGCCACCTTCAGGGAGACCCAGAAAACTAACAAGTACAGGGACCTAGAACGTTGTTACAGGTTCGTGCCAATAGGCTCTGAGACTCTGGGCGCCTGGGGTAAATGTGCACTTAAGTTCCTGAAGGAGCTGGGCGAGGAACTCATTGGGAAGACTAGAGACCCAAGAGCGGCCAGTTTTATGTTCCAGCGCCTCAGTGTCGCTGTTCAGAGGGGAAATGCGTGTTGTATCTTGGGTACGCACCCGACCCCCGAGGAACTGGACGAGGTCTTCGAACACTGATTGTTATATTGTTATATTGTTATATAAGTGTGTGTTTTCTGTAAACTGTAACATTGCAATAAAATCAAATAAAAAAAAAAAAAAAAAAAAAAAAAAAAATAATAGGGGTGGTAGGAGAGGAAAAGATTAAAGTATTCAGTGAGAATCCGCAAGGTCTTCTCTGAACACTATTTATTTTCTTCTTCGAGGATGTGGGTCCCTTTAATTAAACCAGTGGTGGTACCCCTATATATATATATATATATATGCAATTGACGATCACAAAACACTGATCATTTTATGCGGAAAATCCACAGAGAAATATGAAATGAGGTGAACGTTTCGGCTTTGTTAAAGCCTTTGTCAACACCAGACTGACAACACCAGTCAGTCTGGTGTTGACAAAGGCTTTAACAAAGCCGAAACGTTCACCTCATTTCATATTTCTCTGTGGATTTTCCGCACATATATATATATATATATATATATATATATATATATATATATATATATATATATATATATATATATATGCGAACAAGCCTGAATGGTCCCCAGGACTATATGCGAATGAAAACTCACACCCCAGAAGTGACTCGAACCCATACTCCCAGAAGCAACGCAACTGGTAACTACAGGGCGCCTTAATCCGCTTGACCATCACGGCCGTCAAAAGGAAGTGATAGCCGAGGCTATTTGAGCCACTTCCCCGACGGCAACTCGGATGGTAATCTTGGGCATAGCATTTCACCAAATCACCTCATTCTTTGGGGCACACGTGAGGAATACAAATGCGAACAAGCCTGAATGGTCCCCAGGACTATATGCGAATGAAAACTCACACCCCAGAAGTGACTCGAACCCATACTCCCAGAAGCAACGCAACTGGTAACTACAGGGCGCCTTAATCCGCTTGACCATCACGGCCGTCAAAAGGAAGTGATAGCCGAGGCTATTTGAGCCACTTCCCCGACGGCAACTCGGATGGTAATCTTGGGCATAGCATTTCACCAAATCACCTCATTCTTTGGGGCACACGTGAGGAACACAAATGCGAACAAGCCTGAATGGTGCCCAGGACTATATGCGAATGAAAACTCACACCCCAGAAGTGACTCGAACCCATACTCCCAGAAGCAACGCAACTGGTAACTACAGGGCGCCTTAATCCGCTTGACCATCACGGCCGTCAAAAGGAAGTGATAGCCGAGGCTATTTGAGCCACTTCCCCGACGGCAACTCGGATGGTAATCTTGGGCATAGCATTTCACCAAATCACCTCATTCTTTGGGGCACACGTGAGGAACACAAATGCGAACAAGCCTGAATGGTCCCCAGGACTATATGCGAATGAAAACTCACACCCCAGAAGTGACTCGAACCCATACTCCCAGAAGCAACGCAACTGGTAACTACAGGGCGCCTTAATCCGCTTGACCATCACGGCCGTCAAAAGGAAGTGATAGCCGAGGCTATTTGAGCCACTTCCCCATAGCCGAGGCTATTTGAGCCACTTCCTCAAATAGCCTCGGCTATCACTTCCTTTTGACGGCCGTGATGGTCAAGCGGATTAAGGCGCCCTGTAGTTACCAGTTGCGTTGCTTCTGGGAGTATGGGTTCGAGTCACTTCTGGGGTGTGAGTTTTCATTCGCATATAGTCCTGGGGACCATTCAGGCTTGTTCGCATTTGTGTTCCTCACGTGTGCCCCAAAGAATGAGGTGATTTGGTGAAATGCTATGCCCAAGATTACCATCCGAGTTGTCGTCGGGGAAGTGGCTCAAATAGCCTCGGCTATCACTTCCTTTTGACGGCCGTGATGGTCAAGCGGATTAAGGCGCCCTGTAGTTACCAGTTGCGTTGCTTCTGGGAGTATGGGTTCGAGTCACTTCTGGGGTGTGAGTTTTCATTCGCATATAGTCCTGGGGACCATTCAGGCTTGTTCGCATTTGTGTTCCTCACGTGTGCCCCAAAGAATGAGGTGATTTGGTGAAATGCTATGCCCAAGATTACCATCCGAGTTGCCGTCGGGGAAGTGGCTCAAATAGCCTCGGCTATCACTTCCTTTTGACGGCCGTGATGGTCAAGCGGATTAAGGCGCCCTGTAGTTACCAGTTGCGTTGCTTCTGGGAGTATGGGTTCGAGTCACTTCTGGGGTGTGAGTTTTCATTCGCATATAGTCCTGGGGACCATTCAGGCTTGTTCGCATTTGTGTTCCTCACGTGTGCCCTAAAGAATGAGGTGATTTGGTGAAATGCTATGCCCAAGATTACCATCCGAGTTGCCGTCGGGGAAGTGGCTCAAATAGCCTCGGCTATCACTTCCTTTTGACGGCCGTGATGGTCAAGCGGATTAAGGCGCCCTGTAGTTACCAGTTGCGTTGCTTCTGGGAGTATGGGTTCGAGTCAATTCTGGGGTGTGAGTTTTCATTCATATATATATATATATATATATATATATATATATATATATATATATATATATATATATATATGCAATTTACGATCACAAAACACTGATCATTTTAGGCGGAAAATCCACAGAGAAATTTGAAATGAGGTGAACGTTTCGGCTCGTTAAAGCCTTTGTCAACACCAGACTGACTAAGGAGAAGGGAAGGGGGAGGATATATAGGCCGACACCTGACCAACCCATCCCTAGGGAAAGAATTAACCAAAAACAGGTATAGCTTAGCTTTCTTTAATCTTTCATCCTTATTCTCTGACCGCGTAATCCTCTTTGACCATTCTAAAGCTAAGCTATACCTGTTTTTGGTTAATTCTTTCCCTAGGGATGGGTTGGTCAGGTGTCGGCCTATATATCCTCCCCCTTCCCTTCTCCTTAGTCAGTCTGGTGTTGACAAAGACTTTAACAAGACGAAACGTTCACCTCATTTCATATTTCTCTGTGGATTTTCCGCATATATATATATATATATATATATATATATATATATATATATATATATATATATATATATATATATATATATTAGTATATTTTGGTAGCAGTCTTTCCTGTAGACATATATTATTAAATATGACCGAAAAAGTAAGATTAATAATTCTAACACGAATTTTCTCAATCTTCCGTACATTACGCTTCACTGTTGGAGGTAAATCAAAAATCACTTCTCCAAAATTCATTTTTATTTCTAGTCTGACGCGACACGGGCGCGTTTCGTAAAACTTATTACATTTTCAAAGACTTCACAAATACACAACTGATTAGAACTTACGTCTCTCTGATATTATATCTACATTTGAGTGAGGTGGGAAGGGTGATGTGGCATTAACACAAGACAGAACAGGAGGGGATATTAATAGGGTATTAAAAGTATCAACACAAGACAGAACAGAAACAATGGGTATTGAATAGAAGTGTTTGTAGAAAGCCTATTGGTCCATATTTCTTGATGCTTCTATATTGGAGCGGAGTCTTGAGGTGGGTAGAATATAGTTGTGCAATAATTGGCTGTTGATTGCTGGTGTTGACTTCTTGATGTGTAGTGCCTCGCAAACGTCAAGCCGCCTGCTATCGCTGTATCTATCGATGATTTCTGTGTTGTTTACTAGGATTTCTCTGGCGATGGTTTGGTTATGGGAAGAGATTATATGTTCCTTAATGGAGCCCTGTTGCTTATGCATCGTTAAACGCCTAGAAAGAGATGTTGTTGTCTTGCCTATATACTGGGTTTTTTGGAGCTTACAGTCCCCAAGTGGGCATTTGAAGGCATAGACGACGTTAGTCTCTTTTAAAGCGTTCTGTTTTGTGTCTGGAGAGTTTCTCATGAGTAGGCTGGCCGTTTTTCTGGTTTTGAATGGAAGCAAGTCGACGAAGAACTCTGTAGGGTAAGGCAGGTCCTAGTCAATAACGGCTTCTCCATTGGTTTCATCGAAGACATCATAAGAAGGAAAGTGAAAAGCCATGCAACCTCTGAAGAGACAACTAACACAACACCTATACCCCCTATTAGACTATTTTACAGGAACTTCTTTTCCACAGCTCATAAAACGGAGGAAAGGGTCCTGAAAGATATTGTTAATAGAAACGTTATCCCTACAGACAAAAATCAGAGGATACAACTGACGATTTACTATAAAACCAGAAAAACAGCCAGCCTACTCATGAGAAACTCTCCAGACACAAAACAGAACGCTTTAAAAGAGACTAACGTCGTCTATGCCTTCAAATGCCCACTTGGGGACTGTAAGCTCCAAAAAACCCAGTATATAGGCAAGACAACAACATCTCTTTCTAGGCGTTTAACGATGCATAAGCAACAGGGCTCCATTAAGGAACATATAATCTCTTCCCATAACCAAACCATCGCCAGAGAAATCCTAGTAAACAACACAGAAATCATCGATAGATACAGCGATAGCAGGCGGCTTGACGTTTGCGAGGCACTACACATCAAGAAGTCAACACCAGCAATCAACAGCCAATTATTGCACAACTATATTCTACCCACCTCAAGACTCCGCTCCAATATAGAAGCATCAAGAAATATAGACCAATAAGCTTTCTACAAACACTTCTATTCAATACCCATTGTTTCTGTTCTGTCTTGTGTTGATACTTTTAATACCCTATTAATATCCCCTCCTGTTCTGTCTTGTGTTAATGCCACATCACCCTTCCCACCTCACTCAAATGTAGATATAATATCAGAGAGACGTAAGTTCTAATCAGTTGTGTATTTGTGAAGTCTTTGAAAATGTAATAAGTTTTACGAAACGCGCCCGTGTCGCGTCAGACTAGAAATAAAAATGAATTTTGGAGAAGTGATTTTTGATTTACCTCCAACAGTGAAGCGTAATGTACGAAAGATTGAGAAAATTCGTGTTAGAAT
Source organism: Procambarus clarkii (assembly GCF_040958095.1). Lineage (NCBI taxonomy): Eukaryota > Metazoa > Arthropoda > Malacostraca > Decapoda > Cambaridae > Procambarus > Procambarus clarkii. The sequence continues at coordinate 7,818,127 of NC_091215.1, read as the reverse complement.
TATTAATCTTACTTTTTCGGTCATATTTAATAATATATATATATATATATATATATATATATATATATATATATATATATATATATATATATATATATATAAATATATAAATATAAATATAAATATATATATATATATATATATATATATATATATATATATATATATATATATATATATATATATATATATATATATATATATATATATATATATATATATATATATATATATATATATATATATATATACATATAGGGGTACCACCACTGGTTTAATTAAAGGGACCCACATCCTCTGAGAAGAAAATAAATAGTGTTCAGAGAAGACCTTGTGGATTCTCACTGAATACTTTAATCTTTTCCTTTCCTACCACCCCTATTATTTTTTTTTGTTTTTATTTGATTTTATTTCAATGTTACAGTTTACAGAAAACACACACTTATATAACAATATACCAATCAGTGTTCGAAGACCTCGTCCAGTTCCTCGGGGGTCGGGTGCGTACCCAAGATACAACACGCATTTCCCCTCTGAACAGCGACACTGAGGCGCTGGAACATAAAACTGGCCGCTCTTGGGTCTCTAGTCTTCCCAATGAGTTCCCCGCCCAGCTCCTTCAGGAACGTAAGTGCACATTTACCCCAGGCGCCCAGAGTCTCAGAGCCTATTGGCACGAACCTGTAACAACGTTCTAGGTCCCTGTACTTGTTAGTTTTCTGGGTCTCCCTGAAGGTGGCCGCCCCGCCTCCCTCAGCTGCGCTGTAAGGTAGCCAATGTGGATGCACACGTGTAGTCCCACACGACCTGTTTACCTTCCCTCCACGGCTGCAGGGTGACTCCATCTGGCCGTTTTTGGCTGTTGTCAGGCCTGCACAACTGAGGTTCCCTTTGTGCTGGGCACCCAGATGAAGCCAAACTTCTCTTGATGATGTCATTGACTGCTTCATGTCTGGCAATCTTTCCCTGTGTCTTACGACAGATGAGACCATGGCTGCCGTATTGGTCTGCCCGTGCATGGCCGCAAATACACCGGTGCTCGGTGGAGATAGGGGCGGCAAGGCGCAGAGCAACACCAATACTTAGGGTCCGATGGTCCAGGCGGGTGCCCAAGGCGGAATTAGGGACTGCCAACAGGAAGTCCCCGGCATGGGGAGCTTGCACAGCTAGAAGACGCGCTTTGTCCTTCCTGGAAGCTGCCTCCAGCAATGATGTGGCGATGTTCTCCACTATGGGGCTATCCCATTTGGGCTGTTTGCAGTCATTTGGAAAAGTCGGCCGAGTATGAGAGTTGACAAGAGTGTCCCACTGACCGGCTCCTTCCGCGAATTTGGGATCATGAATCCCAATGAAGTCTCTTAGGTGTTCCGGTAGTATTTCCTTAACTAATTCACCTGTTGCACTGGTCGAGGATAAGAATGCCGGCAATGCTAACTGGGTCGCCTTGCGAATACCTATCCCCCCCGAGTCTAACTGGGAGCGTTGATTGGTCCCATTGGTCATCTTGCAGGGAGAGGTTTAACACTTTCACGGTTATTGACCTTAGGAGTGTGTCATATTCTGTTAATTTTGGGCTGTCGAAGGAGGGAGCACACCTTAGGAAATAGGTCAGTCTGGGCAAAGCCAGGCACCTTGTGAGAAGGTACAGAGCATCGTGGGCGTCCAAAGCCCCTTTTCTTCCCTCCATCCTCCTCAGGTCGTTCAGCTTTTCTTCGAGGACTACCTCAATGGCGCTCGAGCCCAGAGGTGCCCCTAGCAGCACACTGTCGGTGGGAGCGATCACTTGGGCTCCTGGCAATATGGTTCGCACTGCATCTATGGTTGGTTGGCTAGATGAGATGATTTCACACTTTAATGGGTTTAGGGTGAGTCCTAACTCCTCTCCCTTATATTTCACCAGCTGTAGATCTTTTAGCAGGGACTCCTGTGTCCCTGCCAGGGTGCCATCGTCCAGGAACCAGATGTTGAGTTCGCTGGTCAACCTGCTTGTGACCTCTTTAACAGCCATGCAAAAAAGAAAAGGGGCAAGTGGGTCTCCCTGCTGGACACCTTCTGCAGAAATAACTTCATGTTCCCCAAACAGCAGAGTCGATTTCCTACTGTACCCTGCTGAGACGAAGGGGAGTAGAGAAGGAAAGCTTGTTCGAACTGCTTCCAGTACCACATCCCTTTTTACCTGGTTGAAGGCATTTTTAAAGTCTAATTTAATTAATGCCTTATTTTCTGGGAGGTGCTTTATATAGGCTCGTGCTGCATGAGCTGCTGCTTCACAGCCATGGGGAACACCAAAACCTAGTTGATGGGGTCGAAGCATCGTCGCAGCGTCTATGCTAATTTTTCTCACAGCTGCCCTAGCAATAAGGTGCCGAAGTGTGTTACCCACGGCAATGGGTCTGACTCCACCATCTTTCTTCTTGAGGGCACAAAGGGATGCTCCAAAGAAAAAGGGTTTCATTGTATCTGGGATCAACCCAGAGAGGCAGTCGTTGACAAACTTCGTGACCTCTGACAATAGTGTCTCGGCAACTTCTCCGAGAACTGGATTTACCATCTCCTTGAGGTGCTGAGGTCTTACTCCAGTGTATCCCCCTGCCGAGCCTGGCGGAAATGACATGATGGCTTTGTATACCTCTGACGCTTGGAGGAATAGAGGTCCCATGTCTGGGACATTTGTGTCCTGAGCAGTGGGTTCCCATGGTACTCTAGGAGGGTGCTTCTCTCTCAGCGAGTTGGCGGTAGCGGTATTTCTAGGGGCGATTGTGTCTTCGCTGGTAAGTAACCTAATTGCCCCTACTGTGTTGCCCTCTTCAATTTTTTTGGTCACTTGTGTTCCAAGTTTAAAATTGTCATTGGAACTCTTGGGTCTGCCACGACGGTTTTTGCGTTGAGGAGGGATGGGGATCAAGTTGTTAGCTCTGGGGAAATTATTTATTGCCCTAGTGACTGATGAGGCTAGCGACTTGCCTCCTCTTGCAGGTACGCCTAAGCAAATATTGCCAAACAGGAGCAAATTATGCCATGCTTGGATGGTGGCTGCAGCATTAAGATTTTCAGACCGTTCATTTACTTTCCTTAAAAGGTCTGTATATTTCCCTGCTGCAAATGGGCGCGCTGCTTTAGGAATGTGGGGAAGAGTTCTGGTGGTGGATGCTTTGATGGCCCCCAGGAGGTCATCTGATGATATGAAGTTTGCTGGGATGTGTGGGGGTGCCGGGGGGACCTGTGGGCCTTCTCTCTCTACAGGTACCGTCAATGAACCCTCACAGTTGTTGTGTTGACGTAGGGTTCCATCGTTTCTAAGGCTGTGTAATTCGTCACACACCCGACACGTTCCTCTGGGTCTGGGTCCTCTGGTTGCACGTCTGGGTGCACTGTTCCCAGGACCCTGTTCTTGGCTGAGGGGTTCCTGGTTAGTTGGTGGAGTCCCCTCCATCCCCCGGGCGGCCGGCGTGGGAGGGATGACAGGGGTGGTGGCGGCAGGGGTGGACACGGGTGGTGGCAGGAGGGGTGGCTAGCTGTCCCTCACACTCACCACTCCTATGAGTACTTGTGTCTCCCTCCCTTTTGGGAGGAACCTGAATGCCTGCTGTGACCTGTGCCATATCTGGGTGCATGGAGGGTAGCACATCCCTGCCACAAGCACTGTGTGGGCGGTGAATAGGTGGGTGGAAGACACCCAGGCGCAGGGTGGGCTGGGTTGTGGGATGGCAGGAGGTACTGTGGTGCGGTCAGGCCGGCGGGCGGGGAGGAGGTGGGGGTTGACCGGGCCTCGCTCAGCTTGAAGGGGGGGGGGTCTGGGTGACACTTAAACACTGGTATAATTTTCTTGTATATCACTGCACAATGGTGAATGAATCATACACTTGTAATCCGACACACTGTGAGCTCTATTAGCTCTGACCATGATTGCTGATTTTTATTTTCATTTTTCTTTCCCAAACGTATTTCTATAAACACTGGGTGGCACATGAGTGACCCCCCTCGCCCGACAAAACAACAACACCCCCTCCTCCCCCACACCTTAGCCGTGGGAGGCCTAGAGGGCGCCAGCGTGGCCCTCATTGCCGTTGTATTCCATACACTGCACACCCAACTGTTTTTATCCGTTTTTGTTGAGATGGCCCACTCTAGGCACCTTCCGCCACTCCTGCACCTTCCCAGGACATTCACACAGCACTCTGTGAAGGCTAGGCACGGTGACGTCAGGATGTCCCTAGGTAATGGTTCAGTAAACAACAGAGCCTCCTCCACACGTCCTCCCTCCCCGCTAGCCCCTATAACCTGCTCCAAAGAATAAATATATATATATATATATATATATATATATATAAAGATAGATATAGATAAATATATATATATATATATATATATATATATATATATATATATATATATATATATATATATATATATGTCGTACCTAGTAGCCAGAACGCACTTCTCAGCCTACTATGCAAGGTCCAATTTGCCTAATAAGCCAAGTTTTCATGAATTAATTGTTTTTCGGCTACCTAACCTAACCTAACCTATAAAGATAGGTTAGGTTAGGTTAGGTATGGTTGGTTAGGTTCGGTCATATATCTACGATAATTTTAACTAAAATAAAAAAAAATTACCTCATACATAATGAAATCGGTAGCTTTATCATTTCATAAGAAAAAAAAATTAGAGGAAATATAATAATTCAGGAAAACTTGGCTTATTAGGCAAATCGGGCCTTGCATAGTAGGCCGAGAAGTGCATTCTGGCTACTAGGTACGACATATATATATATATATATATATATATATATATATATATATATATATATATATATATATATATATATATATATATATATATATTGCAAAGCAAAGCAAGCACCCACCCAGAGCCCCTCAAGGCGACAACATCGTTCCGCCATCAGCCGACACCATTTCAGACCCATTAACCGTTGGTGAATCTGAGGTCTACAAAGCAGCCCTTTCTTTTCCACCTGGGTCAGCAGGCGGCTTTACAGGGTTAAAACCTCAACATATCAAGCAGATGTTAAATCCTGCGGTTGGTGATGCTGCACAAGATCTTCTTATGGAACTCACAAGGTTCGTCAACGCGTGCCTGGCTGGTGATATACCTGAGGTCATCAGGCCTCTCTTTTTTGGTGCCTCCCTCTGTGCTCTCAAAAAGAAGGACGAAGGAATCAGGCCAATCGCTGTTGGCAACACTCTCCGACGCCTGATTGCCAAGGCTGCTACGAGGGTTGTCAGCCAGCAAGCGGCTGAATTGCTGAAACCAATCCAGCTAGGATTTGGAATCCCCCAAGGCTGTGAAGCGGCTGCCCATGCAGCACGAGCAAACATCACAAACATTTCTGATGAAAAGGCCCTGCTCAAACTGGACTTTAAGAATGCCTTCAACATGGTAAGAAGAGATGCAGTACTTTGTGCCGTACATCGCCATTTCCGGCCCCTCTACCCGTTCATACTATCCTGCTACAGTGGTGAGTCAAAACTGCTCTTTGGTGAACATGAAATCAGATCATGTGAAGGTGTTCAGCAAGGTGATCCTCTTGCTCCCCTTCTTTTCTGCTTAGTCTTAAAAGAAATCACCGAAAGCTTGTCCAGCGAGTTCAACATCTGGTTTTTGGATGATGGCACTATAGCTGGCACCGTAGACCACCTCTTGTCAGATATCAGGAAAATAAGGGAGCAAGAAGTAAGCCTGGGTCTCGTCCTGAACCCTTCCAAGTGTGAAGTAGTCTCCTCCAACCCAGACATCGTAGCTAGAATAAGGTCTGCCTTGCCTGGAGCCCATGTCATTGGGGCCGAGAACAGCACCCTCCTTGGAGCTCCCCTCGGGTCTAACGCCATTGAGGAGATCCTCGACAAGAAAATCGCAGACCTTAGGAGGATGGAAGACAGAATAGGTGACATCGATGCCCACGATGCTTTTTATCTCCTCACCAAATGCCTATCCCTTCCGAGGCTAACCTACTTTCTGAGGTGCGCCCCATCTTACAACAACCCAAAGCTTGACGAGTATGACCTCCTACTGAAGACCATGCTGGAAAAAGTTGTTAACCTCTCCCTCAACGAATGCCAGTGGAAACAAGCCACTCTTCCTGTCAGGCTCGGTGGCTTGGGTGTCCGCACCGCCACCCAAATTGCTGTCCCAGCCTTCCTGTCTTCCTCCTCAGCATCAGATGACCTGGTTAAGGAAATTCTACCTTACACCCTGAGTGATGTAGCGGGGATACAGGACCCCCACTACACGGAATGCGACACGAAATGGGGTGCCATGACAGACCCAGCACTCAGACCAGCCATGCCGAAAGCCAAGAAACAATCCAGTTGGGACAGCCCCATTGTAGACAAAGAAGCCACAGCTTTGCTGGAGGCAGCAACAACCCCCAGTGATCGTGCACGCCTCACAGCTGTGCAGGCTCCCCATGCAGGGGACTTCCTTCTATCAGTCCCTATGTCTGCGACAGGCACACGTCTTGATCCGCAGGAGCTCCGTATTGCAGTCGCTCTCCGCCTTGCTGCCCCTATCCACACTGTTCACAGGTGTATTTGCGGCGAGGCAGATGCTGACGAATATGGATTGCATGGCCTGCACTGTGGAAAATCGGGTGGTTGGCACACTAGACACGACGAAGTCAACGACATCATTAAAAGAAGCCTTGCCTCTGCTCAGTGTCCAGCGGAGAGAGAGCCCCGCAACCTACTGAACCGTGACTCTGTTAGCTTTGCCGGCCGACCAGACGGAATCACACTGTGTCCGTGGAAGGGTGGCAGGCAGTTAGCATGGGACTATACTTGCGTATCCACCCTGGCAACGACATACATCACCCTCTCTGCCGGCACGGCAGGAGCCGCAGCGACACACAGAGAAAAACAAAAGTCAGTCAAGTACAGGCAATTAGATCAAAGGTACAACTTCGTTCCAATAGGGTCTGAGACCCTAGGCCCATGGGGTGAGAGTGCAAGAAGGTTTCTTAAGGATCTTGGTTCCAAGCTCATTGACACCACAAGAGACCCTAGAGCAGCAAGTTTTCTCTTTCAGCGCCTCAGTGTCGCGATCCAGAGGGGAAATGCCCGCTGCATCCTCGGTTCCTGCCCGGCGTCGGAGGAGTTCGAGGAAATCTACAGCCTCTAGGAAGCGAACTTTTTCTTGTGTCCTCTTAATGTTCATTTTTTGTATAAAATCAGATATGTAACTGTATAACCTTGCATAATAAAGTATATATATATATATATATATATATATATATATATATATATATATATGTCGTACCTAGTAGCCAGAACTCACTTCTCAGCCTACTATTCAAGGCCCGATTTGCCTAATAAGCCAAGTTTCCCTGAATTAATATATTTACTATAATTTTTTTCTTATGAAATGATAAAGCTACCCTTTTTACTATGTATGAGGTCAATTTTTTTTATTGGAGTTAAAATTAACGTAGATATATGACCGAACCTAACCAACCCTACCTAACCTAACCTAACTTATATATATAGGTAAGGTTAGGTTAGGTAGCCAAAAAAAGCTAGGTTAGGTTAGGTTAGGTAGGTTAGGTAGACGAAAAAACATTAATTCATGAAAACTTGGCTTATTAGGCAAATCGGGCCTTGCATAGTAGGCTGAGAAGTGAGTTCTGGCTACTAGGTACGACATATATATATATATATATATATATATATATATATATATATATATATATATATATATATATATATATATATATATATATATATATATATATATATATATATATATATATATATATATATATATATATATATATATATATATATATATATATATATATATATATATATATATATATATATATATATATATATATATATATATATATATATATATATATATATATATATATATATATATATATATATATATATATATATATATATATATATATATATATATATGTCGTACCTAGTAGCCAGAACGCACTTTTTGACCTACTATGCAAGGCCCGATTTGCCGAATAAGCCAAGTTTTCCTGAATTAATATATTTTCTCTAAATTTTTTCTTTTGAAATGATAAAGCTACCCATTTCATTATGTATGAGGTCAACTTTTTTTATTGGAGTTAAAATTAACATAGATATATGACCGAACCTAACCAACCCTACCTAACCTAACCTAACCTATCTTTATAGGTTAGGTTAGGTTAGGTAGCCGAAAAAGGTAGGTTAGGTTAGGTTAGGTAGGTTAGGTAGCCGAAAAACAATTAATTCATGAAAACTTGGCTTATTAGGCAAATCGGGCCCTGCATAGTTGGCTGAGAAGTGCGTTCTAGCTATTAGGTATGACATATATATATATATAAATATATATATATATATATATATATATATATATATATATATATATATATATATATATATATATATGTATATATATATATATATATACATATATATATATATATATATATATATATATATATATATATATATATATATATATATACATATATATATATATATATATATATATATATATTATATATATATATATATATATATATATATATATATATATATATATATATATATATATATATACATATATATATATATATATATATATATATATATATATATATATATATATATATATATATATATATATATCTTGAGGTGGGTAGAATATAGAGTCTTGAGGTGGGTAGAATATAGTTGTGCAATAATTGGCTGTTGATTGCTGGTGTTGACTTCTTGATGTGTAGTGCCTCGCAAAACGTCAAGCCGCCTGCTATCGCTGTATCTATCAATGATTTCTGTGTTGTTTACTAGGATTTCTCTGGCGATGGTTTGGTTGTGGGAAGAGATTATATGTTCCTTAATGGAGCCCTGTTGCTTATGCATCGTTAAACGCCTAGAAAGAGATGTTGTCTTGCCTATATACTGGGTTTTTTGGAGCTTACAGTCCCCAAGAGGGCATTTGAAGGCATAGACGACGTTAGTCTCTTTTAAAGCGTTCTGTTTTGTGTCTGGAGAGTTTCTCATGAGTAGGCTGGGTGAAATGAAATTTAGTGCCCTGGGTGAAATGAAATGATGAGTAGGCTGATGAAATTAATACCCTATTAATATATATATATATATATATATATATATATATATATATATATATATATATCTATATATATATATATGTGTGTCGTACCTAATAGCCGTAACTCACTATTTGGCCTAATATGTAAGGCTTTCGTCTTACTTAGTTAATTCAGCAAGGTCACTGTCGTTTCTGGCCGAGTGTACACAAGTTGTCCAAGTATGCACAAATTGTAACTGCTCATTAAGCAAAGAAAGCAGGCTCGTGATTGGTCGATCGTCTCCTGACTGCGGTAAAATGAGGTAACGACATAAGGCGGGGTCAGTCATAGATATCAGTGTCAATCAGATACCCACACGATGGATACACTCGAATCAGTACCTTCAAGTGCTCCAGCGTCATTATTGACTTGTGGACAAAGAAGTGAAAATGAAAAGGGAGAAAAAGAAGTTTGTCACAAACAAGAATTTGACCTTCAGATACGCCAAATGTTGTCAAAACCATGCAGGGAACGTCGAAAGATTTTTAGTCGCGAAAAGTTAAAGAAATACATTAGTGAAGTAAATGCAGCTAAATTTAAGAACACTACAAAAACTTCCCATGAATACGATCTGTTGTCGCGATATGATGTGAAAAACAAGTTCGGAGAAGACATTCTGGTCAGCGTAGAACAAACCGAAAAGAGACTGAAGCGGGGAATAAAACGCAAGTTAATCAGCTCAACATTAACAGCAGCAGCAACCTCCGCATTAGACCCCCCAACGTGTATACCGCAGATTTATTGACCAGGGGCAACTATATGACACAATTTACGACGCCCATAACGCCCTCGGCCATGGAGGAGAAAAAAGAACTGTTTTTCAAGTAAGCAAGACGGTTGCCAATGTAACCCAAGAAGAAGTAAAACTATTCATTTCTTTATGTCAAATTTGCAACTTAAAACGTGTTCCCAGGTGTAAGAAAGGGGTAGTTATACCCATCGTGTCTGAGAGTTTCGGAGAGAGAGGACAGATGGATTTGATAGACAAGCATAAGGATGGGGAATGTTTGTTCAACTACATTCTTCATTACCAAGACAATCTAACCAAGTTCTCATTTCTCTGACCTCTTCGCTCTAAACAGGCGATAGAAGTCGCTCGTCACTTGCTGGATATCTTTACGCTCATTGGAGCCCCTCGATATCTGCAAAGCGACAACGGCCGTGAATTCGTGGCGGCAGTGATTCATCAGTTACGGACGGAATTATGGCCCAAGTTAATCCTTTAAACGGTAAGCCCCGGCATCCCCAGAGTAAGGGAAGCATAGAACGGGCCAACGGCGACATTACAAAAATGCTTGGCAGTTGGATGTGTGAGAATCGAACTCGAGATTGGTCGGCCGGTCTTCCCTTCGTACAATTTAATAAGAATATAGCATATTCCCGGGGTGTTGGACTGTCATCGTACAAGGCGGTCTTTGGGATCGAACTCCCCATCGGTATGCAAACGGAACTCTCACCATCGATGTACAAACAGCTGCAAGGAACGGATATCACTGAAGAAGACTTATTAACGATGAATCTAATTGAAGAAGAGGGGGAAGAAGAAGATGATCCTATTGGAGACCAGGAAGGAAGTCGAGAACAAGATGTTGAAGAACACCACTGCCGTCAACCACCGACTACTGAGGCTGGGAACCAGAACGAAACTATTATCATCACCAGGGATTCAGAGGTATCTATTTAATAATTAATGGTTGACAGATAGATGATAATTGATACTGAGATTATATTCATCATATCCTTTCCCTTGAGTTGTACAATATTAAAATAATCAATCTGTAAAGAAAGAGAAACATTAAAATTTCTACTTCATTAGTTAACTTTCAAAAAGAGTCAGTGAGTTAACAACAAATAATGGGATAGCATATGATAATTATAATTATAAATTTTTGGAAGGTTAATTTGATAAATAGATGCCTATTTATATTTATTAAGAAAAGTAAAGCCAAGAAGCGACAGTATATAGTATTTATATATATTTTCTCATCATCACTCATCATCATCACCAATATTACCTCAACAACAACATCAATCCATCATATCTTCACATTCGAATACAACTACAAGTTCTTCGCCTAAGATGATAATAATCTCCTCACCTCCACCACCACCATCATTGCCACCAATATTATTACCCCAGGAGATAATGGATGACGAGCTGAACAAAATAACAGGAGAATTGTTAGATGAAGTCAACAATGAAGAAACGGGAGCAGCTCCTACTACACCTTCGTCTTCTCATCATGAGATGATAATAATAAGATCTCCGCCACCAAGTTCACCACCATCCCCACCACCACCATCATCATTGCCACCAATATTATTATTACCCCTGAAGATAATAAATGACGAACTGAACAAAGTAACAGAAGCCCCATTAGGTCGAGTTAACAATAAAGAAATGGCAGCAGCTCCTACTACACCTTCGTCTTCTGATCATGGGATGATGTTATCATCTCCACTACCACAAGAGCCTCATCTTCGACCATCATCACCGTCACCTCCTCTTGTAGTGTTATCACCCAAGATAATAATTAGACAACTGAACAATTCAGGGGACACACCATCTCGTACTCAGTTTTGAAATATGAAAATATTAGAAAACTCTAAACCCTTTCATTAAGTAAGCATACATATATTGATATAGTATTATTATATATATTATATTTACATTACATATATTATATATTTATTAAAATAATTAATATAAAGAACTGTATTTTGAAATATGTGCATGTTTGAAGTTATATTTACTTTGAAAGACAAGAATCAATTAAAAGATATTGTCCTTGAAACGTCTATTGAACAATGTTTGAAATCATGAACAGATAGATGTATGAAATTAAAACCTCTAAGTCCAATAACTGTCACCCCGGGTGTCAGAGTTAGTTAGTGGTTATAACATATTGTTTACAATGGCTTAATTTCATGCCTTAACCCCTTCAATTTTCTCTTTGATATATCACATCATTGTGATTTCTTTTCTTTAAGAATGAGTCAATCTGTCTGTCCATGGTTGGAGGTCAGATGCTTGGGGTTAGTCTTTAACTAAACACATTATTTTATTTTGTAGTAAGACCAGTCGAAAACTGAATGCATCTAATTATAATAATAATAACCTATACACGGTTCCCTTCTCTCCTTCATGATTTTTTCCCCTTATCATTTGCTCAGTTAGATGAATAAATGTTACCTATATTTAGTAGTACATATGAAATCTTTCTCCGAATGTCTCTTCAAGCTGTTGTTACTGCTAAAACTTCTCCTACATATAAAAAATTTATATTGCTTTATGCCTATATGTTTATTATTAATATGATCGTTCAAGTACATCTTAAGGAAGAAACCTTTAACACATATATGACACATATAAGGCTTTTTGCCTGTGTGTATTTTAAGATGTCTCATAAAGCACATTTTTTAATTACAATTTCTTCCACACGTAGAACATTTATAAAGATCTTTACCTGTATGTTTTTTCAAGTGCGTTTTCAAGGTACGTTTATGTGAAAAAATTTTCATGCATTCAGAACATTGATAGGGCTTTTCGTGAATTTTTAAGTGTGTCTTCAGGGAGTCTGGCCATCTGAATTTCTTATTACAATCTGAACACTGACAACGTTTCTCGAGATAATTTATCTTGGGATGAGGTGGTAATGGTAGCCAATTTCTATCACTTTCACCCACTTTATCTTCATCACGTTCATTTTGTAAGACTTCTCTCCGTCGGTTTGTCATGGTTAGATTATACTATATATATGTACATATATATAAATATTTACTCCTTTCTTATATATGAAAAAAAATTATATTATTATATTTTTATTTTATAAAAGATTCTATAGATTTTTTATAAATAGAAAAAAATATATACTACATGAATAAAAAAGTTTAAAATTTAAAAAAAGCTCCATAAATTTAAAAAAACTTCCAAATTAGCGTTACTACCTCAATTCTTTTATTGTTCCTCGTTTAATTATTGTGTTATTTTGACACCAGAGGAGTCAGATTTAAAAGAATAATAGTTTAATAAAAGTCGTCAAAATGTTTTTATATTACTACGTCAAAGAATCGGAATTTAAAGACTTAGATTACATCGAACATACATACGAGGTCTATACATGTTTTCTAATTGACCATTCATTAATTTTTTCAAATCTGTGAAATCAAATTGAATCTGTTTTTCAAATCTAAAGTTGAAGGCCAAATGTTTGATGTAAGTCATGAAGAAAATTAAATGCATCTAAAAATAATGTAAACTCTTACACTGTCCCTGTCTCTCCCTCACTATAGATCAGTTTAATAAATTACTTGTTACCTATATTCTTCAATACATATCGCTTCTTCCTCTAAATGTCTCTGCAAGTGGTTGTTAATAGTAAACTTTCTTCCACACATAGAAAATATATAAGGTTTTATGCTTGTATGTATATTAAGATGATCATTCAAGTGGTCCCTACTAACAAACCCTTTAGCGCATATATGACACTTATCAGGCATTTCGCCTTTATGTCTTTTTAAATGTGTCTTTAAGCTGGTTTTATAATTAAAATTTCTCCCACACATAGAAAATTTATGAAGACCTTCACCTGTATGAATTTTCAAATGCATTTTCAAGGTACATTTTTTAGTAAAACATTTCATGCATACAGAACATTGATAAAGCTTTTCATGTATTTTCAAGTGAGTCTTCAAGGAGTCTGGCCATCTAAATTTTTTATTACAGTCCGAACATTCATAACGTTTCCTGATATAATTTCTACCACTTCTAGTCTGTTTGTCTGTCTCCAAGTTAACAGTGGTCGAAATATAAACTGAGTTTAACATCATACAAAATATTTTTATCAACTTTCCTTTTTAATAAGTAAATTTTATATACTATTACATATTAAAACAAATTTGGGAAAGGTGTAGTGGCTTATTAGACTGATGGAATTTATTTTGTAGCAACATGCAACATTTTTAGTACTTTCTAGAAAGTAGGATGGGTATCAATCCCTCTGAGAAATTTATAAGCTAATGATCATGTCTCGTTTCCATAAATTTTTCCTCATAGCTCATACCACTCAGCACAGGGATTAGCTTGGTGGCATCCCTCTGAACCTTTTCTAACTTCGTTTTGTTTTTGACTAGATGTGGACTCCATGCTGGAGCTGCATATTTCTAGTATAGGTCTGATATATGTATACGGTGTGTGTCTTGTTCCAGAAAAACTGGACACAAAATACTTATAATCTAGGCCTTATGTTTCACGCCATAGCAAGTTTTAATGTTGATCAAAAAGTCTATCCTAATATGCAAAATGCCATGAATATATCTGTTCATCTGGGAGATATTCTTATCCCTCATTCAAAGATCTTTTTACAGATGTTAGCTATGCCGTCTAATCTCATAGACCAGGGAGTGAAAGTGATCTGGGTCGATACATACAGATTAAACGAAAATTTGACTCCCACCGATATCTATTCTCATATTCATACCAGCGTTACAGAGAAACTAATTCCCATACATTATCGACACAATAGATCTTAGGTCAGCATTCATCAGAAGTATCTAGTCTAAAAAAGATATTCCCGACGATGTTCTAACATATATTACATGGGTGTTAGCTTTTGTAAAAAAAGATACAAACGAAGAGGGTTCTATAGAATCTTTTTGGCTTCTACCATCGTCAGTCACCACAATAAATATATAGGTTTTTTTAAAATTGGGCCTGTTAGTTTATTTTTCAAATAGTTCTACAAGACGTCTGACATTCAAAAGTGGACGATCATGTTGAGATAGAGTAAGTACTTCTTCGTCCTCATTGTATCCATTTGCATTACCATGCGTCACATAAATAAAAAGGAAGGAATTGGTATATACAGGTAGTTGGTAAAAGAATTGCAACTGGGAGTGCTACTGCCCTCACACGGATCCTGCAGCCTCTCAGAGACACAAACCAGGGTTTTACACAGTTTCCCCATGCACACACACACACACATTCACTATGCCATGTCGTTGCATTGTCAACTTAGGTGTGTCAGGGATCATCCTGGGAGTAAGTTCGAACCCTCATCACGGGCCCCTTGTGGATTTTTTCATTTGATGCATCATCCTATTGTGATTTCTGATGTGAATAACAAGACCAACAACTGAGAAGTATATACATCGTATTCTTTTCAGCCATCGTTTGGATGAAGCAAAAACTACCTTTTATCCCACTGGAGGAAGCCCTAATATTCATGAATTGTTATCGTACTAAAAGCACTAATACCCTTTGATAGTGAAAGATTAATAAATGTAAAATTAAAGAAAATAAAAGTAAATTGCTTTTACCACGATGACACATACTCCACTTTCGTTAATAACAACTTCATCAACAAAGAATACTGTAAATCCTCAACAACTGCCTCAGTTATTACCCCAGCCGCACGTTGCAGAGTTGAGAACAGCTAACAGAATACATGAAGATTCTTACTGGGGTCCAATAACAACAACTCATGGGCAAAATAATAATAGGAATACAGAAATAGCACCAGAAAAAGTCAATATCGGTAAGAAAATGAAAAATTGGGCTATTTCTTTTACATATCTGTCTTTTTGATTGGTTTAATAGTCACGTTTTATCTGCTAGGAACAGATATTTATAAATCATTAGTGTCATTATTAATTTGTATTAATGGTCTTTTATTAACTACATTTATATTAACCTATCATCAATATCAATACAAATCAATTGTTTCTTATGCCCAGAAAATAGCCCCTCCAGCTAAACAACTTATAAATTTATGAAATAATTAAATTTCATGGCACTTATTATTTTTGTTTCCTGATTCCCATCATCAATTTACACTTAAAGTTTCCCCTCCACTTAATAGTGAGTCACCGCTCACCGCATAATATTATTAATAAGAATGGAAAGGCAGTACTTACTGCCAGTACTGAACCCAAACCACCATCATCCATCACAACATGCGGGGGAAAACCAGGTCTGAGAGATGGCAATAAATATCCAACCTAATAAACGAGTTGTGAATACAGAACATACATCGACTTGACTCTATTATGTACAGTAAAAGTTTAAAAACGAGTAAGGATAATTTAGACAATTATTTTATCGACTTTATGGATAATCTGAATAATCCCGCCATTTTGCTAAAAATTACCTCTTTATATTATCTGTAAGATTAGGGACCTGCCCTAAACGCTGTGCTTACTAGTGCCTTTACAAGAATGTGAACACATCATACTATGTATTCTCATAAACCAAATGTAACTTATTGCATATATATATATATATATAAATAAATAAATTATAGATGACGTTAATGTTTGAACTATAGACATTGACATTGGCTTAACCCAATAAAAACATCCAACAAATATTTGTATCCATCACTCTTTAAAAAAAGTACATTTTAAATAACTGGTAATGTGATATGTATCACTTTAGCAATAGGGAACATTGTGAAATAAAATCCCATCATTCCCATATCTCTATACATTTCTTAATATCACTCCAATCGCATTGTTAATGATTTTTATAGATGCACTCAATTATTTAAGAAAGAGTTGGTGTCTTGGAAAAGCATTCAGGCTCATTACAAATAATCATTAATGGCTCGTTTTCATTAAAAAACACAAGACCGTTATAAAATATTACTTCTATTAAATATTGAATTTATTAATTATTTATTTATTTATTTAATAAATAAATTTATTAAATAATAAATTTATTAATATTGATTTTATTAAAAAAAACAAGATCATTATAAAATATTTGATCTTTGAAACCTCTCTTAATATCATTCTAATCGTATTGTCAATGATTTTTTTAAAAGATGCGTTCAACATTATAAGATGCAGTTGGTGTATTGGGAATGCTATTAGGCACATAAAAAATAAATATTTATGGTTCGTTAAGAGAGAGAGAGAGAGACCCCAGATAAGAAATTTATAGGAATTCTGAGGATTGAAAGGAATCGTTTTGTTGGTCAATGTTTGGTGAGGCTTTGAAAAACTTTGTGTGTAGAAAGAAAATTGTCAGTGTACCTAACAGATGGAATACATTACCCAGTGTTGAGGTGGAGGCAGACTCCGTATACACAGTTTTAAATGTAGATATGATAGAGCCCAATAGGCCCAGGAATCTGCACACTAATTCATTGACAATTAAGAGGTGAAACTAAAGAGACGAAGTTCGATCCCCCCAAACAAAACTAAAAAAGTACACACACACACATATTGGATGAAAATAAAATTTCAATCAATATATATGTAACTACTCTTTCTATTTTTTTTTTAGTAATTACTAAATAATAATATTATATTATTTAATTAATAAAAAAAAGAATAAGAGTTTAGTTTTATATATACTGTACACAGTTATGCAGGCCTCAGAGCTAGATTAGACAGGTGGAAAGTATTTCTCAACCAATGGGAAAGTGTTTAGGTCACCTGATGTTCACGTGATCAGATGAATCATCAAAGAGGATGAGTCAGACACCATTATTGGATGTGAGATCACGCTGATGACATGAACATCAGGTGACCGTAACCTGCCTGCCCAAAATCCAATTGCATTGTTTAGGAATTTTATAGATGCACTCAATATTATAGGATGCAGATGAAATGTTGGGAAAAGCTATTAGGCATATTAAAAATAATTGTTAATGGTTCGTTTTCATTAGAAACCCAAGATCGTTATAAAATAATAGATCTATGAAACCTCTCTGAATATCATTCCAATCGTACTGTTAATGATTTTTTAAAAGATGCATTCAACATTAAAAGATGCAGTTGGTGTGTTGGGGAATCTATTACGCACAATATAAGTAAGCATTTACGGTTCGTTTTCATTAAAAAATACAAGATCGTATTAAAATATTAGATCTATGAAGCCTCTCTTAATATCATACCAATCGTATTGTCAATGAATTTTTTAAAGATGCACTCAACATTATAAGATACAGTTAGTGTATTGGGAAAGCTATTAGGCACATTAAAAATAGTCGTTTATGGTTCGTTTACTTTAGAAACCCAAGATCGTTATAAAATAATAAATCAATGAAACCTCTCTGAATATTATTCCAATCGTATTGTCAATGATTTGTTTATAGATGCAATCAACATGATAAGATTTTGTTGACCAGACCACACACTAGAAATTGAAGGGACGACGACGTTTCGGTCCGTCCTGGACCATTCTCAAGTCGATTGTGATGAGGACAGGTAGGGACAGGCATTAAATAGGCAAGAGCTGAGGAGGAAAGTCAGGTGTAGGGGATAGTAGTAATGAGAACTGCAGCAGGCCTATTGGCCCATACGAGGCAGCTCCTATTATAACCACCGAAGGAGATAGTAATAGGAATAAGAGAAGGATAGCAAGGGAGCGTAGAAGACAATGAACAGAAAAAGGGAGAAGAGAGAAAGAAAGAAATGGAAGGGGGAAAGCTTATGTTAAGTCACGTTTGTTAGAAAGATTAGAGCATTTGAGTATATACTGTGAAAGGGAAGAGTCCACAGCAACAAAGCCAGGACTCAAGTTCATGTTGGGTACATTGTTAATAAGAGCCGATTCTACAAGACGGCGTCTGTGTAGAGTAGAGGTAGGAAAGATTATTTTGGAGGAAGACCAATCAATGGGATGATTAGAATCCCTCACATGGCAGAAGAGAGCATTGTTAGTGTCTCCAGACTTAACACTTCTCTTGTGTTCTTTAAGTCTGTCAATCAGTGTACGGCCAGTTTCGCCAAAGTATTGGAGATGACAAGATGAACAGGAAATAGAGTAGACACCAGCAGCATTAGAAGCAGGAGGAGCAGTGTGAACTAGATTGCTACGAAGTGTGTTAGTTTGTCGAAAGGCGAGTTTAATGTCAAGAGGACGAAAGGTATTGGTAAAAGTTTTGAGTTCAGATATGAAGGGAAGGCATAGTACAGTGCTACTAGTGTTGGAAGCAGGTTTAGGATGAAAGAAATTTCGTTTAGCTTGAGAGTGGGCACAGTTGATGAAATGCAAAGGATAACCAAGGCGAGAGAATGATTTCTAGATAAAGGCAATTTCAGAATCAAGAAACTGAGGGTCGCTGATGCGTAGAGCACGGAGGAAGAGAGAGACGAGGACACTTTTCTTAACAGAAAGAGGATGGTAGGAAAAGAAGTGAATGTACATGCCACTATGCATGGGTTTACGGTAGACAGAGAAAGAGAACCCAGACAAAGAGCTGTGAACATGAACATCAAGAAAAGGAAGGAGGGAATTAGATTCCCACTCAACTTTGAAATGGATAGAAGGAGCTAGATTGTTAAGAGAGGCGAGGAAAGGCTGGAAAAGATTAAGGTCATGAGGCCATAAAGCAAAAATGTCATCAACATAGCGAAGCCAGAGAGAGGGACGAGTATCAATAGAAGGAAGAAGAACAGTTTCGAAGTATTCCATGTAGAAATTAGCAAGAACAGGGGAGAGAGGGGAACCCATAGCGACACCGAAAGTTTGAGTGTAATATTTACAGTTGAAAGAGAAAGAGTTAGATTCAACACAGAGTCTAATGAGATCGAGGAAAACGTCAGTGGGAAGTGGGAGAGGAAGGAGACCCTCTGACGCCTTCTGTCTGAGGAAAGAGAGAACGTCATCCAGCGGAACATTAGTGAACAGAGAGTCGACATCAAGACTAATTTGTCTAGCTGTTTAGAGGGTGGCCACTATGCTCTTTGGGCGCACTACAAGCTTAGGTGTACAGTTACGGTGCATAAAACATGTAGATATTTATATATAATATGTGTATATAGGGTAATAACACTGCAAAAGGTATTGTTGGGGGAGAAAGTTTAGTGCGTGTGACCTTGAAAGAGTGAGGGAGCCGCCAGCCACCATCTGTGTATAGCGACGACTCTTAGTGCCTGAACTAACTATATCAGCTTAGCTGTACAGTTGTGGTGAACAAAATATATACATACTTATATATAACGTCTGTGTATAGTGTAATAACACCACAAATGGTATTGTTGGGGGAGAAAGTTTAGTGCGTGTGTTGAGGGAGTGGCACCGAGTGGCTGGCTGGTGTGTGGCGGTAACTCTTCGTTGCTTTTCGACTCTCAATACCAACTTAGTGGTTCGTTATGGTGACCAAAACATGCAGACACTTTTATATAACCTGCATATAGAGTGTAATAGCAGCAAAACTATTTGTTTATTGTTTTATAAACATAATAATTGAATCACTAATATGCCCATCATACTTTTGGGTATAGCGATTATTCACCACTTTTATTATATAAATATATTACAATACCCGCTATTGAATAATATTACTGCAAAAAAACTAAAAAAATTCAATCGGAGACATTGAAACAATTAGGTAATAATATCTTTGTGGCAACTCCCATCTGTCAGCGCGGGTGACGCTGACCGGGTCTGACGACCGCTCTGTCAATGCCCACTTTTTGCCAGACTTCCTCGGTCAATTGCGCCCTAAATATGTCGCCTACGATTTTTTATTTATTTTTTTCCGTGCTCAGGGGACACAAATTAACATGTTTAGAAGACAAAAAAAAATTTTTGATTTTTTTTTCTTGCGCACAGGGGTGTAAATGTCCCAAGGACCCCTGAGCAGTGTAAGAGTTAATATGGCACTAATCGCGTTTTTAATTATTTTCGTAGATGATCACAACATTATAAGAAGCAGTTGGGGGTCATGGAAATGCTATTATGCACATTAAAAATAATATTCTCTGGTTCGTTTTCATTTTGAGATTTCATAAGTTTTTCTAAAAGAAAATATGCGATCGTTTGCCTGGCCCGTCAGGCGATGATCCCCTGCGCACTCTACAGTGAGTTGGGCCTGGCCTTTCTTGTGATCGTCACCTGGTGGGTAATGGAAACGATAGCGTATTTTCTTTTAGAGAAGCTCATTAAATCTCAAATCAAAAGCGAACCATAAAATATTATTTTTAATGTGCTTAATAGCGTTTCCAAAACTCCACCTGCTTCTTATAATGTTGTGATCATCTATGAAAATCATTAAAAATGCGATTGGAATGATATTAAGAGGTAGAGATATAGGACAGACGTGATCGTAAGGTTCCCTGTTGTTAACATATTACATATCACATTACCTATTTTTTATAAGGTACATTTTTAAAGAGTGGTGGATACAAATATTTGTTGATATTTATTAAATTTATTTACCTGAAAATTACTTACTTCACTTTACCATATACATCCTTGTTTTTGGGGTGGCGTATAAAGTTGCACATATTGTCCAAATGACATGGTATCACATAAATCTTGTTCAACATGGGCTACATTAGATGAAACGGGGGGGAATCGAAGTATGAATATCTACTTTTTTATCAACAACTTGAAAATGCTCACTTGGATTCTTAATTTCAACAGAATAATTAGGCGAGATAAAAACTGAACTTTTATTTGCCAGATCACTTAAATTAAGTTTTCTAAAGTTTACCCCACTAATTCGAGATGTTATATTTGATAAAACGGTAATTGTATTCTTTAATACCAACATCTCATTAGAACATAGACTTTTGAGAGTAATAAATCCGATGTTTGGCGAATAAACTACATTAGGCGGTGCTATTTCTAGGGTATTCATACCGTCTTTGTATGTATCTGAAAATATATCTATATTCTCTGATTCTGCGGTATTCATATATGGATCTATTATTTTATTGGGATATAAGCCAATGGCAATGTCAATAGTTGAAAGATTAACGTTATCTATAATGACAGGATTATTTAGATCATCCTTAAACTCGATAAAATAATTGTCTAAATTATCTTTGCTCGTTTGTAAACTTTTACGGTATATGCTGGAAACATTAATATGATTCTCTATAGCAATATCAGTAAGATTGGGGGATGTGACATTATTTAACTAAGGAAATGTATCTGGTTTATTAGGCTCTGCAGGTTTCATTGTCGCTGTATGCTCTGTATTTACAAATCGTTTATTAGGTGGATATTTATTGCCATCTTTAAGGCCTCGTTTTAATTTTTCGCATGCTGTGGTGGATGATGGGGGTTTGGGTTCAGAACTGGCAGTAAATACTGCCTTTCCATTCTTATTAATGATAAGAATATTATGGGGAGTGGTGATACACTCACCATTAAGTGGAGGGAAATCTTTAAGTGCATTGGGATCATCTGATAAAGTAATAGCTAAGGCCAGAAAATCGTGCATTCGATGTGTGGACAAGGGTTCATAACAAGCAAAATTTGTTCGATTTAGATATAATTTACTCCCATCATTATCTGTTGATGAAATTGTTTTCAATTGTAAACGTCGCTGAGATTGGATCAGTTGAGAATAGTATATGTTTATGACGGAATTTACATCAAAGATTTTTAGTAGGACTTCACTATGTTCGTTATTTCCTGCCTTAACAAATTGGTCAGGTGGGTTACTTATTAATTTATTTCTGTCAATTGATGATGGTGATGATGTTACTGGATCTGCTATATTCCCTTTGTAATAACCATTAGCAAGGGAATTAGGAAGAGCTTTCATGAAATTCATATCAACTTTCATATGACGATCAATGTCACCATCATTACAAACAACAGTTTCATCTGTATCGACCCAAATCACTTTAACTCCCTGCTCTGTAAGATTAGACGGCATAGCTAACATCTGTAAAAAGATCTTTGAATCAGGGATGAGAATATTACCCGAATGAAAAGATATATTCATGGCATTTTGCATATTAGGATAGACTTTCTGATTAACATTAAAACTTGTTAAGGCGTGAAACATAGAGCCTAGGTTATAAGTATTTTGTGGTCCAGTTTTACTGGAACAAGACGGGTCGTGGAAATCTTTCACCACGTCCGTCGATGTCAAACCCATTTTCAGATATAAACAAGTAGGACATATTGCTGATAAACTTCTATAAATATTCTGTACTGGTTTCCCCCGTGCTGTTGTATACAGTTCGTCGATTTGTTGTAAATGGGAATCTTTTTCCTCGTTTTTTAGGTCAGGAAACAAGGCCTGAATACAAACACATTTAGAAGCATTACCTATCACATTTAACTGTTGGCTTACAGCTTTTATGAATTCAGCACGTTGGTTTGGGACACTGATATGCCTAGTCATAGCTTGAAGTTTTGAAAGTATACCAGATAATTCGGGATTAACTTTGGGGTTGGCAATTAATGATGAAATAGATGGTTGCGAATTATTTGGTTGAGGAACTAATGATTGTTGTTGAAGAGGGAGCGGTTGTTGGGCCGGATTTGCTGTGCTGGGTGCACCTATTGGTATTGTGGGTAGTGACTGTTGGTTATTCATTTTTATATTAATGAATGTTTATTATGGTAAATGTTATTGTTGTTGTTTTAGATTCAACTACTCAGAACAAAAGTTTCAAGTAGCCCGGGCTATGGTGAGCTCGTAGTGGACCTTACGGTAAATGCTATTAGTATATTATAGCCAACCGTACCATATGCTCACATTAATTTTGTTTACAAATATATTCTTTTTATTCTTCTTGGTATTTCCTTTTCTTTGGACAGGAAATTTGTTTCTTTAGTTGTTTTAATGTTATAGTACCATTAATATTAATGTCACAATTTTTATACAGATTATTCCAAATATCTTTATATTTTTCCGATTTTCTTGAGAGGTATGCCACCATTTCTGACATGCCATAATTGATGAAAAGACGGTGATGATATTTAGAATTTTCTGCTACATTAGTTATTTCATTTCATACCCCATAAGAAATCAGTAAAAATTGATTTACTAAATCTAGATGCATTTCAAATGCTAGAGACACTGGTATTTTTCTTAATTTCGACCAATTATCTTGTTTCTTATAATGTTTCATATGAGAATCAATTACATCCTCATTATATTTTCTTACTTCATAAGTGTTTATATACATCCTACTGATTAATATCGATTTATTAATTCGTTTTACCAAATTTTCATAAGTTAAGCAATTCTTAATAATACAATCATTTAATGATGAATTTATACATATACGATATGATTTTTTAGCTCAACAATTCCATCTAAAATGTAATCGTTATCATCATTAAACATTCTCTATCAATATTTTTGTTAACCGTAAGGAATAATTGACAACCAAATAATTCGAAGTCCAACTCTTTAAACGTTTTAGATCAATACATTTCAGTTCATTTTAAATGATATGAACAAATTATTATTTGATATATATTATACAAATATTAAACTGAGGAACCATATACCCCAGGATTTGTCAGTTGGGTCTGGTATTTAATTCCTCACAAAACTCACTTCTTTTATTGACCAAGCCAACTTAGGCTGGATGACATGACAGACAGGTCTGGTCTGATATGCAGCATCATTACTACCTACCAAATACAAATTGAATGTAGGTCTCTATTGTAAAAACAAATGGAGATTTAATTAATCATATGTGAGCAAATAGGCCTTCTAATGGTTCCACGAATCTTATGTTCATTTTTTCAAAAAGAAAGTTGAAATCAAGCTGTTTGGAAATATAATAAAAAAAAGTATCTCTCTTTTCTCTTTTCTTTATTAAATATATTATATTATATAATATATAATATATGATATATATATATATATATATATATATATATATATATATATATATATATATATATATATATATGTATATATATATATATATATATATATATATATATATATATATATATATATATATATATATATGTATATATATATGTATATATATATATATATATATATATATATATATATATATATATATATATATATATATATATATATGTATATATATATGTATATATATATATATGTATATATATATGTATATATATATATATATATATATATATATATATATATATATATATATATATATATATATATATATATATATATATATATATATATATATATATATATATTAGTATATTTTGGTAGCAGTCTTTTCTGTAGACATATTTTATTAAATATGACCGAAAAAGTAAGAATAATAATTCTAACACAAATTTTCTCGATCTTTCTTACGTTTTTTTTCACTGTTGATGGTAATTCAAAGATCAATTCTCTAAAATTCATTTTTATTTCTAGTCTGACGCGACACTTGAGCGCGTTTCGTAAAAATTATTACATTTTCAAAGACTTTAGTTTACACAAACACACACAACTTTAACTGAATAGAGCTTAAACATCTTTCGAGTTTTTATACCTACATTTGGGTGAAGTGACATGTTACAATAGTTTTGGATGAGGTGAAAATAAACTTTTTACTCAAGACAGAACACGAAACAATGAAATACAAACAGGTATTAAAAGTAGGTAACTGCAGATGGCCTATTTTTATTGGCCCATATTTCTTGATGTTTCTATATTGGACGGAGTCTTGAAGTGGGTAGAATATAGTTGTGCATTAATTGGCAGGTGATTGCTGGTGTTGACTTCTTGATGTGTAGTGCCTCGCAGACGGCGAGCCGCCTGCTATAGCGGTATCTATCGATGATTTCTGTGTTGTTTGCTAAGATTTCTCTGGTGATAGTTCGGTTGTGGGTAGAGGCTATATGTTCCTTAATGGAGCCCTGTTGCTTATGCATCGTTAAACGCCTGGAAAGAGATGTTGTTGTCTTGCCTATATCCTGAGTGTTCTGAGGCTTACAATCCCCAAGAGGGCATTTGAAGGCATAGACGACGTTGGTCTCCTTTAAAACGTTCTGCTTTGTATCTGGAGAGTTTCTCATGAGTAGGCTGGCCGTTTTTTTTTTGTTTTATAGTAAATTGTCAGTTGAATCTTCTGATTTTTGTCTGTAGGGATAACGTTTCTACTGACAATATCTTTCAGGACCCTTTCCTCAGTTTTATGGGCTGTGGAAAAGAAGTTCCTGTAAAATAGTCTAATAGGGGGTATAGGTGTTGTGTTAGTTGTCTCTTCAGAGGTTGCATGGCGTTTCACTTTCGTTCTTATGATGTCTTCCACGAAACCATTGGAGAAGCCGTTGTTGACTAGAACCTGCCTTACCTTACGGAGTTCTTCGTCGACTTGCTTCCATTCTGAGCTGTGACTGAGGGCACGGTCGAAATAAGCGTTAACAACACTCCTCTTGTACTTGTCCGGGCAGTCTCTGTTGGCATTCAGGCACATTCCTATTTTTGTTTGGGGTCGCCATGGGTTCTCCCCTAGGTGTCATGTTTGCAAACTTCTACATGGGTACCATCGAGCAAAAAGTCTTAGTCGACATGAACTTGAAACCGGCCATATATTGCAGGTATGTTGACGACATTTTTACACAGGTACCTGATGTCACACATCTGCAGGAGCTGAAGGAGGCATTTGAGCAGAATTCTGTGTTGCGTTTCACTTACGAGATGGAGACGGATGGGAAGCTGCCCTTTCTAGATGTAACAGTCATTATTATTAGTATGTATGTAACATGTAACATGTATGTAACAGTATGTATTATTATAGTTTAGTATTTTTTGTGTAGTAGTTGTACATCACATAAGCATTGTAGATAGCCATTTGCACAAAATAGATGGTCATTTTCTTCATCCATTTGTGAGTTTTCCTTATGAAGTGATAACATTTGATCAAAGAGATCAAAACCTTTCATGCTTGTACTGTAGTCACAGATTGCATTCGGCTTGTTGACAGTTTCCAAACAGTCCCCAAAAAATCGGATAAAAGCCTGATTTTTGGCAATTATTTTAGTGGATTCTCTCTCTCTCTCTCTCTTTCTTACAACTGAGTAAAAAAAAATATATATCAATAACATCAACTCATAACCTAATATTCTCTAGGATGCCTAATATTGGCCACACGTGTCTAATCTAACTTTGTGGCCTGCGTAACTGTATACAGTATGTATAAAACTAAATTCTTATTCTTTATTTTTTAATTTTATTAATTAAATAATATAATAATATTATTATTTAATACTTACAAAAAAAAAGAAATAGAGAGTATAGTTACATATATACTGGTTGAAATTTTATCTTCATCCGGTGTGTGTGTGTGTGCATGTGTCCTCAGCTAGTTTTGCTTGGTAATGATTGAGCATAGGCTTTTTGGCCCCGTGCAAATTCCTGAGCCTAATGGAATCAGTCATATCTACATATGAAACTGTGTATGGGAACTGCCTCAATCTCAGCACTGTGTAATGCATTCCGTCTGTTAGGTACTCTGGCACTTTTCTTTCTACATTCAAGTTTTCCAAAGCTTCACCAACATTTACCAACAAAACGATTCCTTTCAACCCTCAGATTTCATGAAATCTCTTATCTGATGTATCTCTCTCTCTCTCTCTCTCTCTCTCTCTCTTGCAACTGAGTCAAGATAAAATACAATAATGACAACAACTCATAACTTAACATAATTAATATTCTCTAGGATGCCTAAAATTAGCCACACGTGTCTAATCTAGCTCTGTGGCCTGCGTAACTCTATACAGTATGTATAAAACTAAACTCCTATTCGCTCTTTTTTTTAAGTAAATAAATTAATACTTCAATCGTCCCCGTGGCTCATATGGGTATTAAGGTTCCACCTGTGTTTCCTTATTCACGTACCATCCACATAAATACACACACACACACACACACACACACACACAAACACACACACACACACACACACACACACACACACACACACACACACACACACACACACACACACACACACACACACACACACACACACACACACACACACACACACACACACACACACACACACACACACACACACACACACACACACACACACACACACACACACACACACACACACACACACACACACACATTAGATGAAAATAAAAAATTCAGTAAAAAAAATAATAATAAAACAAAGATGACTGCAAACGCGGGATTATAAACACACCAACACACCAACAGATGATTGTTTCAAAGAATTCTCACCTCAAAATATAATGAAAAAGGGTTCTCTTGGCCAGTTAGAGATAATTGAGGATACGCAAAAGAAGTATGAAGAAAGAGCATTCAAATTTGAAGAAGAAAATGGAACTCTCTGGAGTGAGTTTCACATTTTAAAAAGAAGTATTCTTCAGCAAGGTCAGAATGTTACTGCATTAACAGACAAGGTAAAGATTCAAGAGGAACAAATCAAGGAACTAGTGAAAGAAAATGAGGTATGGAAACAGAAATTTGGCAAGGATATGCAAAGAGAAACTGCATTTGCAACTCACATAGAGGAGGTAAATAGAGAACTAGAAAAGTACATAGAAAAAATAAAAGAGACGTATGCACAAATTGTAAAAGAGAAGGAGACAATCAAGGAAGTGAGTTTGGAAGTCAAAGCCAGAAATGACAAAAATGAAACAGAAATGAGGCAAGCAATTAGGAAAGAACTAGTAACCAACAGTGAACTAGTTCAAAACACTTCAAACAGAAGTAAGTCCATAATAATTTTCGGATGTTTAGAAAAGGGAATATCATCTAGGGTGAATAGAGTAGCAGAAGAGATGAAAATCATAGATAAAATAGTAGGTTTAGGAGAAGGCCTAAATTCAAAGGAAAATGTCAGTGGTTTTAGAAGAATAAGAAAATATGAGAAGAACAAGAACCGCCCCTTAAGGGTTACATTTAATGAAGTTAAAAACATGATGGAAGTGCTTAGAAATGCCAGGAAATACCAGTGTGATAAGTTTAGCAAACGTTGGTCAATAAGACAAGACCTCTCAAAGAAAGATAGAGAAAAGCTGAAAATGAACAGTGAAGCAAAACGTCTTAATGGGAAAAGAACTAAAGAAGAAAAGAATTCATTTTTTTATAAAGTGTCAGGGACTGGAAAGTTAGTAAAATGGTACATAAAAACAGATGAACAAAATCATTAGAGGAAGGGGGAGTAAGGAACAAAGAGATAGGGAACATGTGCCTGAAAATTGTATATACCAACATAGATGGAGTAAGATAAAAAGTATTGGAGCTGAGATGATAAAGTGATAATTGTAAATGCCTACAACCCACCACCAGCAAGCAATTCATGGACAAAGGAGGAACTGGATTACAAATGAGAGGACTTCATGAGTGAGATTATAGTAAAATCAGATAAAGTTAAATCACGATTGTTGGTAATAGGGGACTGGAAACATTCACGCCAGCCAATTACAAGATTTAGGGAAGGTTGTGATATAATCTAGAAGAGCCTATTAAATGTTTATTATATGAATACATAGGTAAAGTGACATAGCAGGATGTAGGTGGCACCGACGTCATCAAACAGATAACAAATGATAGCCAATGGTGTACATATGATATATGAAAAGATGATGAGACTCACACAAACAGTCAGTTAATCAGCCGGACCAGAGCATTCTTCATGAATCTTACCTGTCTCAACCGATGATATAAATATAAGATGAGTTTGAGGTGGCTTTTTGCTTACTTAATTGAAAAACTTTATCATTTCCCAGGTAGTGCCTGGAAGTTACTTAAACTGGGTAGCAGTTAAGAAATTGAAAGAATTATTGTTAACATCGAGGAGAATAACTAATTATGAGAAATATTGTGGGTCACGTCAAATGGAAATGGGAATATACTCCATCTGATCAAAGGGAAGTCACCAGTTCTAAGTTAACACAAAGGGGTCTACCTTGGGTCAACCCAGAGTCTCCTCACAAGAGTCAATCCATGGATAAGCCATCCCGGACTAGCAACGTTCAAATCTTTAAATAAAATGGTAAACAGTGAGATTTTAAAGAGAAATATATAAAACTAAGCTAGTCTATACTATTTTTTAGTAAAAACCATATATAAATATAATATATATATATATATATATATATATATATATATATATATATATATATATATATATATATATATATATATATATTATTAAATATGACCGAAAAAGTAAGATTAATAATTCTAACACGAATTTTCTCAATCTTTCGTACATTACGCTTCACTGTTCGAGGTAAATCAAAAATCACTTCTCCAAAATTCATTTTTATTTCTAGTCTGACGCGACACGGGCGCGTTTCGTAAAACTTATTACATTTTCAAAGACTTCACAAATACACAACTGATTAGAACTTACGTATCTCTGATTTTATATCTACATTTGAGTGAGGTGGGAGGGGTGATGTGGCATTAACACAAGACAGAACAAGAGGGGATATTAATAGGGTATTAAAAGTATCAACACAAGACAGAACAGAAACAATGGGTATTGAATAGAAGTGTTTGTAGAAAGCCTATTGGTCCATATTTCTTGATGCTTCTATATTGGAGCGGAGTCTTGAGGTGGGTAGAATATAGTTGTGCAATAATTGGCTGTTGATTGCTGGTGTTGACTTCTTGATGTGTAGTGCCTCGCAAACGTCAAGCCGCCTGCTATCGCTGTATCTATCGATGATTTCTGTGTTGTTTACTAGGATTTCTCTGGCGATGGTTTGGTTATGGGAAGAGATTATATGTTCCTTAATGGAGCCCTGTTGCTAATGCATCGTTAAACGCCTAGAAAGAGATGTTGTTGTCTTGCCTATATACTGGGTTTTTTCGAGCTTACAGTCCCCAAGTGGGCATTTGAAGGCATAGACGACGTTAGTCTCTTTTAAAGCGTTCTGTTTTGTGTCTGGAGAGTTTCTCATGAGTAGGCTGGCCGTTTTTCTGGTTTTATAGTAAATCGTCAGTTGTATCCTCTGATTTTTGTCTGTAGGGATAACGTTTCTATTAACAATATCTTTCAGGACCCTTTCCTCCGTTTTATGAGCTGTGGAAAAGAAGTTCCTGTAAAATAGTCTAATAGGGGGTATAGGTGTTGTGTTAGTTGTCTCTTCAGAGGTGGTATGGCTTTTCACTTTCCTTCTTATGATGTCTTCGATGAAACCATTGGAGAAGCCGTTATTGACTAGGACCTGCCTTACCCTACAGAGTTCTTCGTCGACTTGCTTCCGTTCTGAGCTGTGGCTGAGAGCACGGTCGACGTATGCGTTAACAACACTCCTCTTGTACCTGTCAGGGCAGTCGCTGTTGGCATTTAGGCATATTCCTATGTTTGTTTCCTTAGTGTAGACTGCAGTGTGGAAACCTCCGCCCTTTTCCATGACTGTTACATCTAGAAAAGGCAGCTTCCCATCCTTTTCCGTCTCGTAAGTGAAACGCAGCACGGAACTCTGCTCAAATGCCTCCTTCAGCTCCTGCAGATGTCTGACATCAGGTACCTGTGTAAAAATGTCGTGAACATACCTGCAGTATATGGCTGGTTTCAAGTTCATGTCGACTAAGACTTTTTGCTCGATGGTACCCATGTAGAAGTTTGCAAACAGGACACCTAGGGGAGAACCCATGGCGACCCCATCTACTTTCTTATACATGTGCCCATCCGGGCTCAAGAAGGGTTATACATGTGCCCGGATGGGCACATGTATAAGCAAGTAGATGGGGTCGCCATGGGTTCTCCCCTAGGTGTCCTGTTTGCAAACTTCTACATGGGTACCACCGAGCAAAAAGTCTTAGTCGACATGAACTTGAAACCGGCCATATACTGCAGGTATGTTGATGACATTTTTACACAGGTACCTGATGTCAGACATCTGCAGGAGCTGAAGGAGGCATTTGAGCAGAGTTCCGTGCTGCGTTTCACTTACGAGACGGAAAAGGATGGGAAGCTGCCTTTTCTAGATGTAACAGTCATGGAAAAGGGCGGAGGTTTCCACACTGCAGTCTACACTAAGGAAACAAACATAGGAATGTGCCTAAATGCCAACAGCGACTGCCCTGACAGGTACAAGAGGAGTGTTGTTAACGCATACGTCGACCGTGCTCTCAGCCACAGCTCAGAATGGAAGCAAGTCGACGAAGAACTCTGTAGGGTAAGGCAGGTCCTAGTCAATAACGGCTTCTCCAATGGTTTCATCGAAGACATCATAAGAAGGAAAGTGAAAAGCCATGCCACCTCTGAAGAGACAACTAACACAACACCTATACCCCCTATTAGACTATTTTACAGGAACTTCTTTTCCACAGCTCATAAAACGGAGGAAAGGGTCCTGAAAGATATTGTTAATAGAAACGTTATCCCTACAGACAAAAATCAGAGGATACAACTGACGATTTAATATAAAACCAGAAAAACGGCCAGCCTACTCATGAGAAACTCTCCAGACACAAAACAGAACGCTTTAAAAGAGACTAACGTCGTCTATGCCTTCAAATGCCCACTTGGGGACTGTAAGCTCCAAAAAACCCAGTATATAGGCAAGACAACAACATCTCTTTCTAGGCGTTTAACGATGCATAAGCAACAGGGCTCCATTAAGGAACATATAATCTCTTCCCATAACCAAACCATCGCCAGAGAAATCCTAGTAAACAACACAGAAATCATCGATAGATACATCTATAGCAGGCGGCTTGACGTTTGCGAGGCACTACACATCAAGAAGTCAACACCAGCAATCAACAGCCAATTATTGCACAACTATATTCTACCCACCTCAAGACTCCGCTCCAATATAGAAGCATCAAGAAATATGGACCAATAGGCTTTCTACAAACACTTCTATTCAATACCCATTGTTTCTGTTCTGTCTTGTGTTGATACTTTTAATACCCTATTAATATCCCCTCTTGTTCTGTCTTGTGTTAATGCCACATCACCCCTCCCACCTCACTCAAATGTAGATATAAAATCAGAGATACGTAAGTTCTAATCAGTTGTGTATTTGTGAAGTCTTTGAAAATGTAATAAGTTTTACGAAACGCGCCCGTGTCGCGTCAGACTAGAAATAAAAATGAATTTTGGAGAAGTGATTTTTGATTTACCTCGAACAGTGAAGCGTAATGTACGAAAGATTGAGAAAATTCGTGTTAGAATTATTAATCTTACTTTTTCGGTCATATTTAATAATATATGTCTACAGGAAAGACTGCTACCAAAATATACTAATATATATATATATATATATATATATATATATATATATATATATATATATATATATATATATATATATATATATATATATATATATATATATATATATATATAGTAGTTTATTTGTTTATAGTGTTTATAGTTTGTTCACTATACATATATAGTGTTTATAGTAGTTTATAGTGTTTATTTTCGTGATATACACACACACATATATATATATATATATATATATATATATATATATATATATATATATATATATATATATATATATATATATATATATATATGTCGTACCTAGTAGCCAGAACGCACTTGTCAGCCTAATATGCAAGGCTCGATTTGCCTAATAGGCCAAGTTTTCATGAATTAATTGTTTTTCGACTACCTAACCTACCTAACCTAACCTAACCTAACTTTTTCG
Source organism: Procambarus clarkii (assembly GCF_040958095.1). NCBI lineage: Eukaryota > Metazoa > Arthropoda > Malacostraca > Decapoda > Cambaridae > Procambarus > Procambarus clarkii. The sequence goes on along the minus strand of NC_091215.1, from coordinate 7,784,711 downwards.
GCTACCTAACCTAACCTAACCTCTAAAGATAGGTTAGGTTAGGTTAGGAAGGGTTGGTTAGGCTCGGTCATATATCTACGTTAATTTTAACTCCAATTAAAAAAAATTTACCTCATACATAATGAAATGGGTAGCTTTATCATTTCATAAGAAAAAAATTAGAGAAAATATATTAATTCAGGATAACTTGGCTTATTAGGCAAATCGGACCTTGCATAGTAGGCTGAGAAGTGCATTCTGGCTACTAGGTACGACATAAATATATATATATATTAGTATATTTTGGTAGCAGTCTTTCCTGTAGACATATATTATTAAATATGACCGAAAAAGTAAGATTAATAATTCCAACACGAATTTTCTCGATCTTTCTTACGTTTCTTTTCACTGTTGATGGTAATTCAAAAATCAATTCTCCAAAATTCATTTTTATTTCTAGTCTGACGCGACACTTGAGCGCGTTTCGTAAAACTTATTACATTTTCAAAGACTTTAGTTTACACACACACACACACAACTTTAACTGAATAGAGCTTAAACATCTTCGAGTTTTTATACCTTCATTTGGGTGAGGTGACATGTTACAATAGTTTTGGATGAGGTGAAAATTAGCTTTTAACACAAGACAGGACACAAAACAATGGGTATTAAAGGTAGGTAACTGCAGAAGACCTATTTTTATTGGCCCATATTTCTTGATGCTTCTATATTGGAGCAGAGTCTTGAAGTGGGTTGAATATAGTTGTGCATTAATTTGCTGTTGATTGCTGGTGTTGACTTCTTGATGTGTAGTACCTCGCAGATGTCAAGCCGCCTGCTATCGCTGTATCTATCGATGATTTCTGTGTGGTTTGCTAAGATTTCTCTGGTGATGGTTTGGTTGTGGGAAGAGATTATATGTTCCTAAATGGAGCCCTGTTACTTATGCATCGTTAAACGCCTGGAAAGAGATGTTGTTGTCTTGCCTATATACTGAGTTTTTTGAGGCTTACAGTCCCCAAGAGGGCATTTGAAGGCATAGACGACGTTAGTTTCTTTTAAAGCGTTCTGCTTTGTGTCTGGAGAGTTTCTCATGAGTAGGCTGGCCGATTTTCTGGTTTTATAGTAAATTGTCAGTTGTATCTTCTGATTTTTGTCTGTAGGGATAACGTTTCTACTAACAATTTCTTTCAGGACTCTTTCCTCCGTTTTATGAGTTGTGGAAAACGTAACACTTTATATCACTTATATGTTCCAGGTATCATCAAACTGTAGGCATCTAAGCCACTTACCAGAGACCAGTCATTATTCTTGTTTAATGAATTTTTGTCTTCATCTATAATTGTTTTATAAATGCTTTGTAATTCATTTATTGAATAAACAATATACACATTATTAGTAATATGGTCAAAGTAAAGATTAATATACTCACAATCTTGAGGATCGAGGAGTTTACCACTTTGATATCGATTACCCTCTAATGCCAAATTCAAAATTTCAGTATTTACTTCCATTCTACTCTCCTCGAAATCGACAAAGAGATAATTTACTGGGGGTGATCTTGATATTTTTTGATTTTCAAACCAACCATCAAGCAAAAATTGATCAGCAGCTCCAAATAAATTTTCAATTGTTCTAGATGTAAGTTGCTGAGCCACATGTCCCATAAACCTAATCCAGTTATGATAAACTTTATTTATAAAAAATTGGGCACTTTCATGGGTATATATTAGAGCCGTGATTGGCTCAGCTTTGATAATGTTACTTTTACCTAGACAGTTCAATATACTGTAAACGTCTCTCTACTCTAGCTAAGCGTGTTCTTCCTCTAAATCATAATCATCAATATAAACATCTTTATTAAGGTAGTTTTTTTCGTTTTTCATGTGACCATCTGTGTTTACACGATATGCGTCACTGGAGGGTAAGAGTCCAGCTGCTGTTTTGACATATGACATACGTTGTTGCTGCTTTCTTCCGTATTGATTTTGTTCACTATTTCTTTCTCTAGTGGTTGTTGTTGTTGTTGTTGTTTTAGCCTCTGTTGTTGCAGTTGTTTGTTATTTCTACAATTAATATAAGATTTTTCATTATCACCGGTGCTGTAGACGCCTTTTTTTGAGGAGAAATAGGCCATTGACTGGAGACTTTCTGTTTCTTCTTCTTCCTCTCGTTTTCTCTTTTTTTTAACATGTTAGTGTCAAATGTATTATTATGCATCGTTACTTTTTTAATTATTTTTAACTACTTTAAATTTTAATGTATTTATAAATACATTCTTTCATGTTCAACTCATTTTCTTGGAAAAGCGTCTCAAATATCTTCATCTTGTTGTGTAATTCTTATAAATTTTTGGGGTCTCCCAATGACGAACGAGAGACTTAGATGACACCAGCAGCGGAGACGGAGGTAAAATTTTTATATTTTTCAAAAATAATAATAATAATAAATCTGATGGCCAGCTTATCTACTACGGATATTTTAAAATTACTCAAGGAACAGAAACGGCAAAATGTCAATATGCATTTGCTAGACTTGTACAATCCAAGAAATGATGGAACTGGAAACAAGGACCTGGATGAGTTTCTGCTGGTATATGATTCAATGTTATATAAGTTTATCATATATATAAAAGAATTCAAATCTAAATTAGGTAGTAATATTGCTATTATTGAAAAATATAATAAACAGTGCTTATCATGTTCCCCTCAATATATATTAGGACATTACCTTTTGGGTGATACAAGTATTAATAGATATTATCAAGAATTTCAGCGGAAACTAGGTGATATTGGTCAGGCCTCGGCTAGTTTTGCCCTAGGTAATATAGTAACCCCTAATTTGGATTATACGATGTGGATTAGGTCTGAAGATTTACAACTCAATCGTATATTTATTGGTCAAGCATATCTGACAGTATCACAAATGCGTCAATTAATAAGTCAGTCACCATACCGAGCTCATCAAATATTAGGTTTCAGTGATGTTACCATACCTTCGATATTTGAAAAACTGGTAAACCAGGAAAATGCTCAATTCTTTGATTTTATTCCATTTCTTCGTAACCCTCAATCTGTTCTTGAAAAAGACATGGTATATATATATATATATTACCGAAAAAATAGTATATTGTAAAAATTAATAAAAAAAGAAAAGAAAATGTTTAATAAAAAATAGTTTATAACTTTTTGGAGCCAAACATTTGATTTTTATTCTGGTGTGTTGAGAATAATAATAATATTGAAGGAATTTGCTTCTGATTAACTCTTAATTGCTTACTTCTCTTTTTTTTATTTGTCTTTGATTCTATTATTTGACCTCCCTTCAAAGACGACATAGTCATGAAAAGCTTGTCTAAGTATCGCTGAGTCGCATCAGCCCATATGCGCTTGGTGTTTGGTTCTCCTGGAGGGAACTGGTGATTTCCCTTTGATCAGATGGTGTATATTCCCGTTTCCATTCGTTCTGACCCACTACCATCGCTACCAACATCACCACCCCATATTTAAGGATAATACCACCAGTATCATCCTCAATATTCTCATAAATATTATTCTTCTCAATATTTTCAATAATCTTTTCAGTCTCTTAACAACTACCCAGTTGAAGTAGCTTCCAGGCCCACCTGGGAAATAATAATGTTATTCAATTAATAGTTGTAATTTTTTATCAGTTATAACAAATTTGAATTATAGCAAACACCTTGTGTTCAGTAAGCCAAAAAAAAACACTCAAACATCTAATATTTTTACCGTTGGAAATTTATAATTTAAATATCATCTACGTCTTTTCATCAATTATGGCATGTCCGAAATGGTGGCATACCTCTCAAGAAAATCGGAAAAATATAAAGATATTTGGAATAATCTGTATAAAAATTATGACAATAATATTAATGGTACTATTACATTAATATCATTCCAATCCTATTATCAATGATTATTTTAAAGATGAATTCAACATTATAAGATACAGTTAGTGTATTGGGAAAGCTTTTAGGCACATTAAATATAATCATTTATGGTTCGTTTTCAACAAAAACCCAAGACCGTTTTAAAGTATTGAAGCCTATGAAGCCTCTCTTAATATCATTCCAATCATATTGTCAATGAATTTTTTAAAGATGCACTCAACATTATAAGATGCAGTTGGTGTATTGGGGAATCTATTAGGCACCATAAATATAATCGTTTATGGTTTGCTTTCATTAATAAAACACAAGATCGTTTTAAAATATTAGATCTATGAAACCTCTCCTAATATCATTCCAATCGGAAGAAAATAAAATTTCAGCCAGTATATATGTAACTATTCTTTCTATTTCTTTTTTTCAGTAATTACTAAATAATAATAATATATTAATTAATTAATAAAAAAAAAGAATAAGAGTTGAGTTTTACATATACTGTATACAGTTATGCAGGCCACAAAGCTAGATTAGACCGGTGGAAAGTTTTTCTCCACCAATGGGAAAGTGTTTAGGTCATCTGATGTTCACGTGATCAGATGAATCATCATAGAGGATGAGTCAGACACCATTATTGGATGTGAGATCACGCTGATCACATGAACATCAGGTGACCGTAACCTGCCTGCCCAAAATCCAATTGCATTATTAAGGAATTTTATAGATGCACTCAATATTATAGGATGCAGATGGAGTGTTGGGGAAAGCTATTAGGCACATTAAAAATAATATTCTCTGGTTAGTTTTCATTTTGAGATTTCATGAGTTTTTCTAAAAGAAAATATGCGATCGTTTGCCTGGCCCGTCAGGCGATGATCCCCTGCGCACTCTACAGTGAGTTGGGCCTGGCCTTTCATGTGATCGTCACCTGGTGGGTAATGGAAACGATAGCGTATTTTCTTTTAGAGAAGCTCATGAAATCTCAAATCAAAAGCGAACCATAAAATATTATTTTTAATGTGCTTAATAGCTTTTCCAAAACTCCAACTGCTTCTTATAATGTTGTGATCATCTATGAAAATCATTAAAAATGCGATTGGAATGATATTAAGAGATAGAGATATAGGAGAGACGTGATCGTAAGGTTCCCTGTTGTTAACATATTACATATCACATTACCTATTTTTTATAAGGTACATTTTTAAAGAGTGGTGGATACAAATATTTGTTGATATTTATTAAATTTATTTACCTGAAAATTACTTACTTCACTTTACCATATACATCCTTGTTTTTGGGGTGGCGTATAAAGTTGCACTTATTGCCCAAATGACATGGTATCACATAAATCTTGTTCAACATGGGTTACATTAGATGAAACGGGGGGGAATCGAAGTATGAATATCTACTTTTTTATCAACAACTTGAAAATATTCACTTGGATTCTTAATTTCAACAGAATAATTAGGCGAGATAAAAACTTAACTTTTATTTGCCAGATCACTTAAATTAAGTTTTCTAAAGTTTACCCCACTAATTCGAGATGTTATATTTGATAAAACGGTAATTGTATTCTTTAATACCAACATCTCATTAGAACATAGACTTTTGAGAGTAATAAATCCGATGTTTGGCGAATAAACTACATTAGGCGGTGCTATTTCTAGGGTATTCATACCGTCTTTGTATGTATCTGAAAATATATCTATATTCTCTGATTCTGCGGTATTCATATATGGATCTATTATTTTATTGGGATATAAGCCAATGGCAATGTCAATAGTTGAAAGATTAACGTTATCTATAATGACAGGATTATTTAGATCATCCTTAAACTCGATAAAATAATTGTCTAAATTATCTTTGCTCGTTTGTAAACTTTTACGGCACATGCTGGAATCATTAATATGTTTCTTTATAGCAATATCAGTAAGATTGGGGGATGTGACATTATTTAACTAAGGAAATGTATCTGGTTTATTAGGCTCTGCAGGTTTCATTGTCGCTGTATGCTCTGTATTTACAAATCGTTTATTAGGTGGATATTTATTGGCATCTTTAAGGCCTCGTTTTAATTTTTCGCATGCTGTGGTGGATGATGGGGGTTTGGGTTCAGAACTGGCAGTAAATACTGCCTTTCCATTCTTATTAATGATAAGAATATTATGGGGAGTGGTGATACACTCACCATTAAGTGGAGGGAAATCTTTAAGTGCATTGGGATCATCTGATAAAGTAATAGCTAAGGCCAGAAAATCGTGCATTCGATGTGTGGACAAGGGTTCATAACAAGCAAAATTTGTTCGATTTAGATATAATTTACTCCCATCATTATCTGTTGATGAAATTGTTTTCAATTGTAAACGTCGCTGAGATTGGATCAGTTGAGAATAGTATATGTTTATGACGGAATTTACATCAAAGATTTTTAGTAGGACTTCACTATGTTCGTTATTTCCTGCCTTAACAAATTGGTCAGGTGGGTTACTTATTAATTTATTTCTGTCAATTGATGATGGTGATGATGTTACTGGATCTGCTATATTCCCTTTGTAATAACCATTAGCAAGGGAATTAGGAAGAGCTTTCATGAAATTCATATAAACTTTCATTTGACAATCAATGTCACCATCATTACAAACAACAGTTTTATCTGTATCGACCCAAATCACTATAACTCCCTGGTCTGTAAGATTAGACGGCATAGCTAACATAGAAAAGATCTTTGAATCAGGGATGAGAATATTACCCGGATGAAAAGATATATTCATGGCATTTTGCATATTAGGATAGACTTTCTGATTAACATTAAAACTTATTAAGGCGTGAAACATAGAGCCTAGGTTATAAGCATTTTGTGGTCTAGTTTTACTGGAACAAGACGGATCGTGGAAATCTTTCACCACGTCCGTCGATATCAAACCCATTTTCAGATATAAACAAGGAGGACATATTGCGGATAAGCCTCTATAAATATTCTGTACTGGTTTCCCCCGTGCTGTTGTATACAGTTCATCGATTGTAAATGGGAATCTTTTTCCAAATTTTTTAGGTCAGGAAACAAGGCCTGAATACAAACACATTTAGAAGCATTACCTATCACATTTAACTGTTGGCTTACAGCTTTTATGAATTCAGCACGTTGGTTTGGGACACTGATATGCCTAGTCATAGCTTGAAGTTTTGAAAGTATATCAGATAATTCGGGATTAACTTTGGGGTTGGCAATTAATGATGAAATAGATAGTTGCGAATTATTTGGTTGAGGAACTAATGATTGTTGTTGAAGAGGGAGCGGTTGTTGGACCTGATTTGCTGTGCTGGGTGCACCTAATTGGTATTGTGGGTAGTGACTGTTGGTTATTCATTTTTATATTAATGAATGTTTATTATGGTAAATATTATTGTTGTTGTTTTAGATTCAACTACTCAGAACAAAAGTTTCAAGTAGCCCGGGCTATGGTGAGCTCGTAGTGGACCTTACGGTAAATGCTATTAGTATATTATAGCCAACAGTACCATATGCTCACATTAATTTTGTTTACAAATATATTCTTTTTATTCTTCTTGAAATTTCCTTTTCTTTGGACAGGAAATTTGTTTCTTTAATTGTTTTAAGAGAGGTTTCAAAGATCTAATATTTTAAAACGATCTTGTGTTTTATTAATGAAAACGAACCATAAATGTTTACTTTTCATGTGCCTAATAGCTTCCCAAACACACCAACTGCGTCCTATAATGTTGAGTGCATCTTTAAAAAAATAATTGACAATAGGATTGGAATGATATTATGAGAGGCTTCATAGATCTAATATTTTAAAAAGATCTTGTGTTTTTTTTAATGAAAACGAACCGTAAATGCTTACTTTTATTGTGCCTAATAGCTTTCCCAACATACCAACTGCATCTTTTAATGTTGAATGCATCTTTAAAAAAAATCATTGACACTACGATTTGAATGATATTCAGAGAGGTTTCATAGATCTATTATTTTATAACGATATTGGGTTTCTAATGAAAACGAACCATAAACGATTATTTTTAATGTGCCTAATAGCTGTCCCCAACACTCCAACTGCATCCTATAATATTGAGTGCATCTATAAAATTCCTTAACAATGCAATTGGATTTTGGGCAGGCAGGTTACGGTCACCTGATGTTCATGTGATCAGCGTGATCTCACATCCAATAATGGTGTCTGACTCATCCTCTATGATGATTCATCTGATCACGTGAACATCAGGTGACCTAAACACTTTCCAATTGGTTGAGAAATAATTTCCACCTGTCTAATCTAGCTCTGAGACCTGCATAACTGTGTACAGTATATATAAAACTAAACTCATATTTTATTAATTAAATAATATAATATTATTATTTAGTAATTACTAAAAAAAATAGAAAGAGTAGTTACATATATACTGGTTGAAATTTTATTTTCATCCAATATGTGTGGGTGGGTGTGTGTGTGTGTACTTCTTTAGTTTTGTTTGGGGGGGATCGAACTTCGTCTTTTTAGTTTCACCTCTTAATTGTCAATGAATTAGTGTGCAGATTCCTGGGCCTATTGGGCTCTATCATATCTACATTTGAAACTGTGTATACGGAGTCTGCCTCCACCTCAACACTGCGAAATGTATTCCATCTGTTAGGTACACTGACAATTTTCTTTCTACACTCAAAGTTTTTCAAAGCTTCACCAAACATTGACCCGCAAAACGATTCCTTTCAATCCTCAGAATTCCTATAAATATCTTATCTGGGGTCTCTCTCTCTCTCTCTCTTAACGAACCATAACTATTTATTTTTAATGTGCCTAATAGCATTCCCAATACACCAACTGCATCTTGAAATGTTGAACGCATCTTTTAAAAAAAACATTGACAATATGATTAGAATGATATTAAGAGAGGTTTCAAAGATCTAATATTTTATAAGGATCTTGGGTTTTTTAATAAAAGCAATAATAATAAATTTATTATTTAATAAATTTATTTATTAAATAAATAAATAAATAAATTCAATATATAATAAAAGTAATATTTTATTACGGTCTTGTGCTATTTAATGAAAACGAGGCATTAATGATTATTTTTAATGAGCCTGAATGCTTTTCCAAGACACCAACTCTTTCTTAAATTATTGAGTGCATCTATAAAATCATTAACAATGCGATTGGAATGATATTAAGAAATGTATAGAGATGTGGGAATGATGTGATTTTATTTCACAATGTTCCCTATTGCTAAAGTGATACATATCACATTACCAGTTATTTAAAATGTACTTTTTTTAAAGAGTGATGGATACAAATATTTGTTGGATGTTTTTATTGGGATAAGCCAATGGCAATGTCTATAGTTCAAAGATTAACGTCATCTATAATTTTTTTATTTATTTATATATCTGCAATAAGTTACATTTGGTTTATGAAAATACATAGTATGATGTGTTCACATTCTTGTAAAGCCACTAGTAAGCACAGCGTTTAGGGCAGGTCCCTAATCTAGCAGATAATATAAAGAGGTAATTTTTACCAAAATGCCGGGATTATTCAGATCATCCATAAAGTCGATAAAATAATTGTCTAAATTATCCTTACTCGTTTTTAAATTTTTACTGTACATAATAGAGTCAAGTCGATGTATGTTCTGTATTCACAACTCGTTTATTAGGTTGGATATTTATTGCCATCTCTCAGACCTGGTTTTCCCCCGCATGTTGTGATGGATGATGGTGGTTTGGGTTCAGTACTGGCAGTAAGTACTGCCTTTCCATTCTTATTAATAATATTATGCGGTGAGCGGTGACTCACTATTAAGTGGAGGGGAAACTTTAAGTGTAAATTGATGATGGGAATCAGGAAACAAAAATAATAAGTGCCATGAAATTTAATTATTTCATAAATTTATAAGTTGTTTAGCTGGAGGGGCTATTTTCTGGGCATAAGGAACAATTGATTTGTATTTATATTGATGATAGGTTAATATAAATGTAATTAATAAAAGAGCAATAATACAAATTAATAATGACACTAATGATTTATAAATATTTGTTCCTAGTAGATATAACGTGACTATTAAACCAATCAAAAAGACAGATATATAAAAGAAAGAGCCCAATTTTTCATTTTCTTACCGACATTTACTTTTTCTGGTGTTATTTCTGTATTCTTATTATTTTGCCCATGAGTAGTTGTTATTGGACCCCAGTAAGAATCTTCATGTATTCTGTTAGCTGTTCTCAACTCTGCAACGTGCGGCTGGGGTAATAACTGAGGCAGTTGTTGAGGATTTACAGTATTATTTGTTGATGTGGTTGTTATTAACGAAAGTGGAGTATGTGTCATCGTGGTAAAAGCAATTTACTTTTATTTTTTTTTAATTTTACATTTAATTAATTTTTCACTATCAAAGGGTATTAGTGCCTTTAGTCTATGGCAATTCATGAATATTAGGGCTTCTCCCAGTGGGATAAAAGGCAGTTTTTGCTTCATCCAAACGATGGCTGAAAGGAATCTGATGTATATACTTCTCAGTTGTTGGTCTTGTTATTCACATCAGAAATCAAAATAGGATGATGCATCAAATGAAAAAATCTACAAGGGGCCCGTGATTAGGGTTCAAACTTACTCCCAGGATGATCCCTGACACACCTAAGTTGACAATGCCAAGACATGGCATAGTACTCACCTAGTTGTGCTTGCGGGGGTTGAGCTCTGGCTCTTTGGTCCCGCCTCTCAACCGTCAATCAACAGGTGTACAGGTTCCTGAGCCTATTGGGCACTATCATATCTACACTTGAAACTGTGTATGGAGTCAGCCTCCACCACATTACTTCCTAATGCATTCCATTTGTCAACCACTCTGACACTAAAAGAGTTCTTTTCTTTCTAATATCTCTGTGGCTCGTTTGGGCACTCAGTTTCCACCTGTGTCCCCTAGTGCGTGTTCACCTTGTGTTAAATAGCTTGTCTTTATCAACCCTGTCGATTCCCTTGAGAATCTTGAATGTGGTGATCATGTCCCCTCCTAACTCTTCTGTCTTCCAACGAAGTGAGGTTCAATTCCCGTAGTCTCTCCTCGTAGCTCATACCTCTCAGCTCGGGTACTAGTCTGGTGGCAAACCTTTGAACCTTTTCCAGTTTAGTCTTATGCTTGACTAGATATGGACTCCATGCTGGAGCCGCATACTCCAGGAGTGGTCTGACATATGTGGTATATAATGTTCTGAAAGATTCCTTACACAAGTTTCTAAAGGCCGTTCTTATGTTAGCCAACCTGGCATATGCTGCTGATGTTATCCTCTTGATATGAGCTTCAGGGGACAGGTCTGGCGTGATATCAACCCCCAGGTCTTTCTCTCTCTCTGACTCTTGAAGTATTTCATCTCCCAAGTGATACCTTGTATCTGGTCTCCTGCTTCCTACCCCTATCTTCATTATATTACATTTGCTTGGGTTAAACTCTAACAGCCATTTGTTCGACCATTCCTGAAGCTTGTCCTGGTCTTCTTGAAGCCTCAAGCTGTCCTCCTCTGTCTTAATCCTTCTCATAATTTTGGCGTCGTCAGCAAACACTGAGAGGAATGAGTCTATTCACTCTGGGAGATCATTTACGTATATCAGAAACAGGATAGGTCCAAGCACAGAGCCCTGTGGGACTCCACTGGTGACTTCACGCCATTCTGAGGTCTCACCCCTTACTATAACTCTCTGCTTCCTATTGCTTAGGTACTCCCTTATCCACTGGAGCGCCCTACCAGTTACTCCTGCCTGTTTCTCCAGCTTATGCATCAACCTTTTATGGGGTACTGTGTCAAAGGCTTTCCGACAGTCAAAAAAAATGAAGTCCGCCCCTCCTTCTCTTTCTTACTTAATCTTTGTCACCTGATCGTAGAATTCTATCAAGCCTGTAAAGCAAGATTTACCTTCCCTGAACCCATGTTGATGGGTTGTCACGAAGTCTCTTCTCTCCAGATGTGTTACTAGGTTTTTTCTCACAATCTTCTCCATCACCTTGCATGGTATACAAGTTAAGGACACTGGCCTGTAGTTCAGTGCCTCTTGTCTGTCACCCTTTTTAAATATTGGTACTACATTAGCAGTCTTCCATATTTCTGGTAGGTCTCCCGTTTCCAGTGACCTACTATACACTATGGAGAGTGGCAAGCAATGTGCTCCTGCACACTCTTTCAATACCTTTGGTGAGATTCCATCTGGCCCAACAGCTTTTCTCACATCCAGCTCCAATAGGTGCTTCTTGACCTCATCTCTTGTAATTTCGAACTTTTCCAAGGTCACCTGGTTTGCTGCCACCTCTCCTAGCGCCGTGACTTCTCCCTGTTCTATTGTAAAGACCTCCTGGAACCTTTTGTTCAGTTCTTCACACACCTCTTTGTCATTCTCTGTGTACCTGTCCTCGCCCACCCTAAGTTTTATCACCTGTTCCTTCACTGTTGTCTTCCTCCTGATGTGACTGTGTAGTAGCTTTGGTTCGGTCTTGGCTTTATTAGCTATATCATTTTCATACCTTTTCTCAGCTGCTCTTCTCACACTAACATACTCGTTCCTGGTTCTCTGGTATATCTCTCTACTTTCTGGTGTTCTGTTATTACGGAAGTTCCTCCATGCCTTTTTGTTCAGCTCCTTTGCTTTCATACATTCCCTATTAAGCCACGGATTCTTCCTTTGCTTCTCTTCCTGTTGGGCTGGGACAAACCTGCTTACAGCCTCCTGACATTTTTGGGTGACATAGTCCATCATGTCTTGTACGGACTTGGTTCCGAGTTCTGTGTCCCAATGTATATCCCATAGGAATTTATTCATCTCCTCATAGTTTCCCTATCGGTACGCCAGCCCTTTGTTTCCCAGTTCTTTTTTGGGGGTGATAATTCCTAGCTCAACCAGGTACTCAAAGCTCAATACACTGTGATCACTCATTCCCAAGGGGGCTTCCAACTTAACTTCCCTTATATCCGACTCACTTAGGGTTAATGTCAGATCAAGCAAGGCTGGTTAATCCCCTCCTCTCGTTCTTGTCGGTCCCTTGACATGTTGACTTAGAAAGTTTCTTGTTGCCACATCCAGCAGCTTAGCTCTCCATGTGTCTGGGCCTCCATGTGGGTCTCTGTTCCCCCAATCTATCTTTCCATGGTTGAAGTCTCCCATGATTAGTAGCCTGGATCCGTTCCTGCTAGCCACAGAAGCTGCTCTCTCTATTATATTGATGGTGGCCAAGTTGTTTCTATCATATTCCTGCCTGGGTCTTCTGTCATTCGATGGGGGGTTATATATGACTACTACTATAATTATCTGTCCTCCAGTTGCTATGGTGCCTGATATGAAGTCACTGAAACCTTCACAGTTCTGAATTACCATTTCTTTGAAACTCCAACCTTCTCTTAGTACCATAGCTACACCACCTCCTCCTCTCCCTTCTCTCTCTTTCCTCACTACATAGTAGCCCTGTGGAAACACTGCATTTGTTATGGTGTTTGTTAGCTTTGTTTCTGTGAGTGCTATTATGTCTGGGTTTTCTTCTAGTGCCCATTCTCCGAGTTCACTTGTTTTATTTGTAATCCCATCTATGTTAGTGTACATTGCCTTGAAGCTCACTTTCTTCTGTTCATTTTCTTGTCCCTTTCTTGGCGAGCATTCTGTTGGTGTGGGAAGCTTTTCCGTGGGTGAGAAGATCTGTGAGGTGGTTTGCAGGGTCTCAGAGGAGTTTGGGGTGAGGGGTGGGGGTTGAAGGTAAGGGGAGACAGGTAGGGTGTGGGTTAAAGAGATAGGGAGGACATGGAGGATACGGGGTGAGGGGGGAGGAGGGATAGGGAGGGTATGGGATGAAGGGGGAGGGGGGACAGGGGAGGAAAGGTGGGAGGGGGGACATGATGGGAATGGGGAAGGGGTGACAGGGTGAGAATGGGGTGAGGGGGGAAGGAGGGTTGGGTGGGGGCAGGTAGGGTGAGGGGAAGGGAGTGTTTCTATGCAGAGGGGGGTGGTGGAGTTGCCCTCCCCTCTGGTGTTGCTGGGATGCTGGTTCTAGGTTCGCCTCTTGTCTCTAGGACTGTTGTGTTGGGGGCTGTGATTTCCTGGTTTGCTCCTCTCTCCCTGCGCTTCCTCCTTGCCTCTGCTGCCCTGGCTTTCTCCTCCTTCGTCCTGTCCCTCTGCAGGAATACTTTTTTGTATCCCTCCACATGCTGCAGTCGACTCTTCCTTTCGAGAATATCCTCCTTCGTGGTTTTGTTTGTAAACACCACCTTTACCGGTCGGTTTCTATCCTTGTTGTACCAGCCCAACCTGAAAACCTTCTCAATGTTTCGTTCAGCCCCTTCCATCTGTAACCCCTTCAGTAGCCCCTGTACTGCCTCTATATCCTTGCTATTCCATTCGTGCCTGTTGGATCCTTCCTGTTCTTTGATGCCTACGACTACCACTGATCTTTTTCTCTCCAGCAGCTGAGTGGTGCACCTTGCTGCTTCCTGTGAGGTGGCTGCTTGCATGGCTACCTCCCTCACTGTGTCCATAGCTTCTGAGCTCTTTTTCAATATGTCTACAAATGTTTCAGGTACAGAGGCATTTCCTTCCAATGTAACATTCCCACCTCTCCTTTGGATGATAATCTGATGCTCAGTCTCTTTATTTTTCTCTGTGAGGGATTTGATCTCCTCCCTTGCTGATGTCAGCTCACTTTGCAGGTTGTTAATTGTAATCCTCATTTCCTGCATCTCCTTCCTGAATTCCTCCAGAACTTGGGTTAACATGTCCTTCGTTTGGTAACTCTGGCTGTTCCCTGTGTCCCTGTTGCGTGCACCTGCCATTTTGCCCTTGTCATGAGAGAGAGGGCAAGAGAGAGAGAGAGCAAGAATAGTCCTAGTGTGAGAGTGGGTGTGATGGGGGGGGGGGGGAGTGTTTTGGGAGAGTGGGAGTGGTGGGGGGAGGAGTGTGGGGGAGAGTGGGGGGGTTAAGAGGTGGGTGAGGTGTAGTCTTCAGATTACAGCGGGGGGGGGGGGAGATTAGCGGCTTATCTGGGTTCCCAGTGAGCTCACAGTTGCTGTCCCTATTACCTGTCTACCACGATTGTATTATTACGATTGTATTATTGAATGGAATGCAATAGTGTCTATGATATGATATTATATAAACCTTGCACACTGTTGGAGATTTATGAGAGACACTTACCAGCCAGCCCCCCACAAGCACTCTAGGTGAATACATGGCGTGTCGTCGGTAATCCTGTGAGGTCTTCAGGTCTCCACGTGGGTCCCGGCTGATGCGACTGATGCTGCCTCAAGAAGTCGATCTTCACTAACTATCTTCTCTAAATTCACTAAGATAATTCACCACGAGATGTGATCAATGTGTTACATTACAATGCCACTGTTCAATTTACACTGTCCCGATTTTCAAGGCACGATACACTTGCTCCCTTGACCCTATTGTTCCCTCAGTTAACGCGGACCGCTGACCCTACACGTCTGCTTACGATCAAAGCTGACCCAAGACAAGATTGTGTGTGTGTGTGTGTGTGTGTGTGTGTGTGTGTGTGTGTGTGTGTGTGTGTGTGTGTGTGTGTGTGTGTGTGTGTGTGTGTGTGTGTGTGTGTGTGTGTGTACTCACCTATTTGTGCTTGCTGGAGTTGAGCTCTCGCTCTTTGGTCCCGCCTCTCAACTGTCAATCAACTGGTGTACAGATTCCTGAGCCTACTGGGCTCTATCATATCTACATTTGAAACTGTGTATGGAGTCAGCCTCCACCACATAACTGCCTAATGCATTCCATCCGTTAACTACTCTGACACTGAAAAAGTTCCTTCTAACATCTCTGTGGCTCATGTGGGTACTCAGTTTCCACCTGTGTCCCCATGTTCGCGTCCCACCAGTGTTGAATAGTTTATCCTTGTTTACCTGGTCGATTCCTCTGAGGATTTTGTAGGTTGTGATCATGTCTCCCTTTACTCTTCTGTCTTCCAGTGTCCTAAGGTGCATTTCCCGCAGCCTTTCCTCGTAACTCATGCCTCTTAGTTCTGGGCCTAATCTAGTGGCATACCTTTGGACTTTTTCCAGCTTCGTCTTGTGCTTGAGAAGATACGGGCTCCATGCTGGGGCAGCATACTCCATGATTGGTGTTACATATGTGGTATACAAGATTCTGAATGATTCCTTACACAGGTTCCTGAACGCTGTTCTGATGTTAGCCAGCCTCGCATATGCCGCAGACGTTATTCTTTTTATGTGGGCTTCAGGAGACAGGTTTGGTGTGATATCAACTCCTAGATCTTTCTCTCGGTCCGTTTCATTAAGTACTTCATCTCCTATTCTGTATCCTGTGTCTGGCCTCCTGTTTCCACTGCTTAGTTTCATTACTTTGCATTTACTCGGGTTGAACTTCAACAGCCATTTGTTGGACCATTCACTCAGTCTGTCTAGGTCATCTTGTAGCCTCCTACTTTCGACCTCAGTTTCAATCCTCCTCATAATTTTTGCATCATCGGCAAACATTGAGAGAAACGATTCTATACCCTCTGGGAGATCATTTACATATATCAGACACAGTATAGGTCTAAGGACTGACCCCTGCGGGACTCCACTTGTAACGTCTCGTCAATCTGAGACCTCACCCCTCACACTGACGCGTTGTCTCCTGTTGCTTACTAAAGGCTTTCTGACAATCCAAAAATATGCAGTCTTCCCACCCTTCTCTTTCTTGCCTTATTTTTGATGCCTGGTCGTAGAATTCAAGTAACACTGTGAGGCAGGACGTGCCATCCCTGAATCCATATTGGTGCTGTGTTACAAAGTGTGTGTATGTATGCTGTGTGTGTGTGTGTGTGTGTGTGTGTGTGTACTCACCTAGTTGTAGTCACCTAGTTGTGCTTGCGGGGGTTGAGCTCTGGATCTTTGGTCCCGCCTCTCAAACGTCAATCAACAGGTGTACAGGTTCCTGAGCCTACTGGGCTCTATCATATCTACACTTGAAACTGTGTATGGAGTTAGCCTCCACCACATTGCTTCCTAATGCATTCCATTTGTCAACTACTCTGACACTAAAAACGTTCTTTCTAATATCTCTGTGGCTCATTTGGCCCCTCAGTTTCCACCTGTGTGTTTACTAGTTGTGTTTACTAGATTGTGTTTTTACGGGGGTTGAGCTTTGCTCTTTCGGCCCGCCTCTCAACTGTCAATCAACTGTTTACTAACTACTTTTTTTTTTTCCACACCACACACACACACACCCCAGGAAGCAGCCCGTGACAGCTGACTAACTCCCAGGTACCTATTTACTGCTAGGTAACAGGGGCACTTAGGGTGAAAGAAACTTTGCCCATTAGTTTCTGCCTCGTGCGGGAATCGAACCCGCGCCACAGAATTACGAGTCCTGCGCGCTATCCACCAGGCTACGAGGCCCCTAGTGCGTGTGCCCCTTGTGTTAAATAGCCTGTCTTTATCAACCCTGTCGATTCCCTTGAGAATCTTGAATGTGGTGATCATGTCCCCCCTAACTCTTCTGTCTTCCAACGAAGTGAGGTTCAATTCCCGTAGTCTTGTAACACGGGGAGGGTGTTCTCGAATGCTCTTTCCTTCCTTTTCCCCCTCTACCCGTATTCGTACTTTTTATTCTCTACAAGGGACTCCAAAACTTTTACCAAAGCCGACTCCACGCCACGTGGTCCTAAGACGATTGACCGACTTAGGATTCTACAACCCGTATGACGTGACATAGGCTCTGAGCAAAACCCTAGAGTCGCCTCCGCCGCCACCACCAGACCAGTAACACTGAGTAATGATCGAGGTCTGGATCGATCATGCTAATTAATCAACCTAGGGGCTTGATCCCCACTAGTAGCTTATAACCTCGGATCTTGAGTGTGGAAATAATTCACAATCAACGGTAAAGATGACTTCCGATTTGATGTTAGAATCGGCGCCCAATTCAACTCGTAGGGACCACGTGACCAGGACAAGTCCACATAAATATAACATACACATGGAAATAATGAAAATGCAAATTTACTAGCTAATTAATTTATTAAAAAAAAAAACTAAAACAAAATCTAAAGATGTGCTCTCCCTGTCACTTTAACACTCCCTACTTGACCTGAACGGCAATGAATTGACTATCCCTATAAATAACAATAGCAACTATACCTCTATGTTGACCAGCTCAGATGTTGGGGCTGGTCTTGGGGGAGAGGTAAGATGGTTGACCTCTCCCAGTTGATCTCTGATCCCAAACTAATCTCTCGTCTCTCTGATGCTCCAGGAGCCCAGAGCAGAGTATTGTTCTGCATCGCTTACCAAGTTACTTAGCAAGGTTTAAGTTATAACAATTAACCACTGTTGTACTTAATTGATCCAGACTGGTTGAAATATTTTATTGAAGTTAAATTACACAAGCCTCTTAAGGAAGGCCTAATCCCGATTAAAAGATGGCTATTTAACCTTTGAGAAATTACTGAATGTGGAAACTGTTGACCTATGATCGCCAAGTCGCTGAGGTCACTTCCGCGCTACTGCCTAGTTCTGGCTTCGTGACGTCACTGATGGTGACTTAACTCAAGTCTCCTAATAATTAGAATACTCTTGGTACTATAACCAGGAATATTATACAATACCATTTTAATACAAAATGAATAAAGGCTAATTTATCTAAATAAGTGAATACTATAGAATGGTTCATTATACAAAACTATGAAAAAAGATGTCCGCCATTTTGTGACTCAGACTTGCTAAACACCAGAGGAATGCGCGTTGACTGGTCAGGTCCTTACCCGACTTCTGGAACCTTCTGGATAATTCTTACAACAGCCCAGTTTGTTACAGTCTCTCCTCGTAGCTCATACCTCTCAGCTCGGGTACTAGTCTGGTGGCAAACCTTTGAACCTTTTCCAGTTTAGTCTTATGCTTGACTAGATATGGACTCCATGCTGGAGCCGCATACTCCAGGATTGGTCTGACATATGTGGTATATAATGTTCTGAAAGATTCCTTACACAAGTTTCTAAAGGCCGTTCTTATGTTAGCCAACCTGGCATATGCTGCTGATGTTATCCTCTTGATATGAGCTTTAGGGGACAGGTCTGGCGTGATATCAACCCCCAGGTCTTTCTCTCTCTCTGACTCTTGAAGTATTTCATCTCCCAAGTGATACCTTGTATCTGGTCTCCTGTTTCTTACCCCTATCTTCATTACATTACATTTTCTTGGGTTAAACTCTAACATCCATTTGTTCGATCATTCCTGCAGCTTGTCCAGGTCTTCTTGAAGCCTCAAGCTGTCCTCCTCTGTCTTAATCCTTCTCATAATTTTGGCGTAGTCAGCAAACACTGAGAGGAATGAGTCTATACTCTCTGGGAGATCATTTAGGTATATCAGAAACAGGATAGGTCCAAGAGCCCTGTGGGACTCCACTGGTGACTTCACGCCATTCTGAGGTCTCACCCCTCACTATAACTCTCTGCTTCCTATTGCTTAGGTACTCCCTTATCCACTGGAGCACCCTACCAGTTACTCCCGCCTGTTTCTCCAGCTTATGCATCAACCTTTTATGGGGTACTGTGTCAAAGGCTTTCCGACAGTCCAAAAAAATGCAGTCCGCCCATCCCTCTCTTTCTTGCTTAATCTTTGTCACCTGATCATAGAATTCTATCAAGCCTGTAAGGCAAGATTTACCCTCCCTGAACCCATGTTGATGGGTTGTCACGAAGTTTCTCTCCAGATGTGTTACTAAGCTTTTTCTCACAATCTTCTCCATCACCTTGCATGGTATACAAGTTAAGGACACTGGCCTGTAGTTCAGTGCCTCTTGTGTGTCACCGTTTTTAAATATTGGTACTACATAAGCAGTCTTCCATACTTCTGGTAGGTCTCCCGTTTCCAGTGACCTACTATACACTATGTAGTGTGGCAAGCATAGTGCTCCTGTACACTCTTTCAATACCCATGGTGAGATTCCATCCGGCCCAACAGCTTTTCTCACATCCAGCTCCAATAGGTGCTTCTTGACCTCATCTCTTGTAATTTCGAACCTTTCCAAGGTCACCTGGTTTGCTGCCACCTCTCCTAGTGCCGTGACTTCTCCCTGTTCTATTGTAAAGACCTCCTGGAACCTTTTGTTGAGTTCTTCACACACCTCTTTGTCATTTTCTGTGTACCTGTCCTATCCCACCCTAATTTTCATCACCTGTTCCTTCACTGTTGTCTTCCTCCTGATGTGACTGTGTAGTAGCTTTGGTTCGGTCTTGGCTTTATTAGCTATATCATTTTCATACCTTTTCTCAGCTGCTTTTCTCACACTAACATACTTGTTCCTGGTTCTCTGGTATCTCTCTCTACTTTCTGGTGTTCTGTTATTACGGAAGTTCCTCCATGTCCTTTTGTTCAGCTCCTTTGCTTTCATACATTCCCTATTAAACCACGGATTCTTCCTTTGCTTCTCTGTTTTTTCCTGTTGGGCTGGGACAAACCTGCTTACAGCCTCCTGACATTTTTGGGTGACATAGTCCATCATGTCTTGTACGGACTTGGTTCCGAGTTCTGTGTTCCAATGTATATCCCATAGGAATTTATTCATCTCCTCATAGTTTCCCTTTCGGTACGCCAGCCCTTTGTTTCCCAGTTCTTTTTTGGGGGTGATAATTCCTAGCTCAACCAGGTACTCAAAGCTCACTACACTATGATCATTCATTCCCAAGGGGGCTTCCAACTTAACTTCCCTTAATGATAGTGAATGTGTGTGTGTGTGTGTGTGTGCATGGGGAAATTGTGTAAAACCCTGGTTTGTGTCTCTGAGAGGCTGCAGGATCCGTGTGAGGGCAGTAGCACTCCCAATTGCAATTCTTTTACCAACTACCTTTATATACCAATTCCTTCCTTTTTATTTATGTGACGCATGGTAATGCAAATGGATACAATGAGGACGAAGAAGTACTTCCTCTACCTAAACATGATCGTCCACTTTTGAATGTCAGACGTCTCGTAGAACTATTTGAAAAAGAAACTAACAGGCCTAATTTTCAAAAAACCTATATATTTATTGTGGTGACTGACGATGGTAGAAGCCAAAAAGATTCTATAGAACCCTCTTCGTTTGTATCTTTTTATACAAAAGCTAACACCCCTGTAATATATGATAGAACATCGTCAGGAATATCTTTTTTAGACTAGATACTTCTGATGAATGCTGACCTAAGATCTATTGTGTTGATAATGTATTGGAATTAGTTTCTCTGTAACGCTGGTATGAATATGAGAATAGATATCGGTGGGGGTCAAATTTTCGTTTAATCTGTATGAATCGACCCAGATCACTTTCACTCCCTGGACCTAGATTCAGGAAGCTCTGTGTATTTCTTCGTAAGTGGGTTTGCTACGAAGGTTCCTAAGTGCGCCCTAAGAAGATGCTTAGGTGCGATTCAATAAGGTATACTTAGGAAGAAAATTGTTGGTTCACCTGCGTGCCGATAGAGGTCACTACTGTGTTTCGTTTGGCCAATCAGAGAGCAGCAACATTCTTCATATTGAAGATTTAGCGCTGGCTTATCGGAGCTCTACTGCCGCCTATTTACGTCGAATTTTCTTATAAAATTAGTATATTTCGAAGTAAAACAATGTTTTTTCAACTTCTACAGCCAGCATCGACATTGTAGTAAACAAATATGTTACATTTGTTGTTTACCTACGTAATTCTAAGAGATACTGTGTAGCTGTCCTTGTTGCTCGGAAGATGCGCTGACAATTATTGTATATATTTACTGAATTTACCCAAGGGCCACTAACTATCTAGTGGCCTCGAAGAGGACAGAAAGCCGGCGGCTTGTTAAAGGGCCCGCCAATTGTCTTAATGATATTTTTTAGCTGGAATTTGGCATTTACGGCTTCAGCGGGTAAGCGGTTCCATGGGTTTATAGCCCTCTTGGTGGAAAAAAACATCTGTTTTCAGTCCTACTTGAGAGAACATACTCTCCAACACTATATCTGTGATTGTCCTGTTATCAGTGACTTCATACCAAATGGTATGAGGTATTTTGAGCTCTGTAATTACTTCATACACTCAGGAATATTGGAAGATATTCTAGTGCTGCACCCAGATTTTGCCAGTGGAGGCTAATAGATCAGCATTAAGTATTTTGTTCTCTCCTAATTCCATGTATGACTGACCATCCTGTGAGGTGAGGATGTTGGGTGAGCTGGTAGCTGGTTTTTGATCTACACTGTGTGGTCCTTTATACAGAATAGGAAAGCAGCACATTGCTATGTATACCTAAACATGTAAAAAAATACATTGTTTGAGAGGAGTTTTGTAAAAACTGGTAAGAGTAATTATAATATAATGTTTCCATGATTCAGTGCTTACCTCTTGTGAAAATTGCTTAGAGTTGTTTAGTCAGAGTTGATTTGTTTTTGGTATTGAGGCTGGTATTTTCTAAATTGATTCCATCTACAGTATGTCTAACCATCCTGTGAGATGGGAGTATTAGATAAACTTATAGCTAGTTTTTTTTATCTACACTGTGTAATATTCCATATAGAATAGGGTAGCAGCACATTGCTGTGTATACCTAATCTTCTTAATAAAAAAAATCAGTAATAAAGATTTTAAATTATAGTTTGTATTATTACAAAAACAGTACTGTATTATCCTTATTAAATCAGGTTGACCATGAATCATTAAGATCTCATGTTGATATGTAATACAAGTCATATTTCTTTTGAACTGCTAATCCATGCTAATCATTCATTAAATTGTGCATTATGTCTCAATTTTTCACTTCCTTGGATATACTGTACAGTACAAAAAGATAGGATAAAAATAAACCAGTAATATTTCTTTCATTATATTTTTCATTTAAATAACTGCATCAATATTTGTACAGCTGACAGGATTTGTTTTACCATACAGGTGCAGTATATATTTGTTAAAAAAAATTTGGTTTATTGTTACACACAATGGTGCTACATAGCCTTCCCAGCTTGGTGCCTTCTTTTAATACTTACTGATTAAAAAATAAATAATACTGTAAATACATTTTATTCAGGAAAAGTACATACAGTTGATTTACAAACATAATGTTGGATTTATAGACAGAGCTAGTACATACAATACCTAAAGCCACTAATACTCATAGCATCCCGGCATGGTGCCTTCTTTTGATAATTACTTGTTCCACACCCAAATTGTATAACAGGAAGAGGTTTTGGACCCCTACTTACCTCTCTCTTTTTTAATAATCTACAGTATATAGTCATAATTATAGCTTTAAGTATTCAATGAATAAAGTTTGTGACATTTTTACCCTTCTCCTTACCTAACATCATTTGTGCAGCATATTTTTATTTTATGTCTCACCCAGATTTAATTTCAAAATAAAACCAAACTAAATAAATTAGAAATGGGTATGTATAGCTAAGGTACACCCTTACTACTAGGTGAACAGGGGCATTTGGTGATAGTAAATGATCCCATCAGGCAGGGCTCATCACCTTCTCTCATATTTCATGTTCACCAGTGTTTATTTACTTAATAACTACTGGTATAATATCTTGCTATTATAAAACTAATTCTACTATCATCAAACACATATTTACTTCAAGTTTCAAGCAGAGAATGCATATATAACTAACACGAAGGACTCCTCTCCACTAGATTCACCAGCTATAATATTTTGATCATGTTCCAATATCATAAATCGATCCCAGTGTTATGTAGTAGAGAAAAAATGACTTATATCCAGTTTACATAAAGCTACGAGTGGTCGAAACCACACTTAAATCCCGGAATGAACTTACGAAGATTTTTCCACTTAGGGTAGCTCTTTGAATACGGACCTAGCCGCCACGAAGGCGCTAAGAAGGAATTCGTTCTTAGCTAAGAGGAAAAACCTTCGTAAGTACCTTCCTGAATCCGGCCCCTGGTATATGAGATTAGACGGGATAGCTAACATCTGTAAAAAGATCTTTGAATCAGGGATAAGAATATCTCCTCGATGAACAGATATATTTCTGGCATTTTGCATATTAGGATAGACTTTTTGATCAACATTAAAACTTGCTATGGCGTGAAACATAAGGCCTAGATTATAAGTATTTTGTGTCCAGTTTTTCTGGAACAAGACACACACCGTATATATATATCAGACCTATACTAGAAATATGCAGCTCCAGCATGGAGTCCACATCTAGTCAAAAACAAAACGAAGTTAGAGAAGGATTCAGATGGATGCCACCAAGCTAATCCCTGTGCTGAGTGGTATGAGCTATGAAGAAAAATTTATGGAAACGAGACATGATCATTAGCTTATAAATTTCTCAGAGGGATTGATACCCATCCCTTCTTTCTAGAAAGTACTAAAAATGTTGCATGTTGTTACAAAATAAATTCCATCAGTCTAATAAGTCACTACACCTTTCCCAAATTTGTTTTAATATGTAATATTATATAAAATTTTCTTATTAAAAAGGAAAGTTGATAAAAATATTTTGTATGATGTTAAACGCAGTTTTTATTTCGACCACTGTTAACTAGGAGACAGACAAACAGACTAGAAGTGGTAGAAATTATATCAGGAAACGTTATGAATGTTCGGACTGTAATAAAAAATTTAGATGGCCAGACTCCTTGAAGACTCACTTGAAAATACATGAAAAGCTTTATCAGTGTTCTGTATGCATGAAATGTTTTAGTAAAAAACGTACCTTGGAAATGCATTTGAAAATTCATATAGGTGAAGGTCTTCATAAATGTTCTAAGTGTGGGAGAAATTTTAATTATAAAACCAGCTTAAAGACACATTTTAAAAGACAAAGACGAAATGCCTTATAAGTGTCATATATGCGCTAAAGTGTTTGTTAGTAGGGGCCACTTGGATGACCATCTTAATATACATACAAGCATAAAACCTTTTATATGTTCTATGTGTGGAAGAAAGTTTACTATTAACAACCACTTGCAGAGACATTTAGAGGAAAGAGGCGATATGTATTGAAGAATATAGGTAACAAGTAATTTATTAAACTGATCTATAGTGAGGGAGAGACAGGAACAGTATAAGAGTTTACATTATTTTTAGATGCATTTAGTTTTCTTAAAGACTTACATCAAGCATTTGGCCTTCAACTTTAGATTTGAAAAACAAATTCAATTTGATTTCACAGATTTGAAAAAAGTTAATGAATGGTTATTAAGAAAACAGGTATAGACCTCGTATGTATTTTCGATGTATTCTAAGTCTGTAAATTCCGATTCTTTGACGTAGTAATATAAAAACATTATCACGACTTTTATTAAACTATTATTCTTTTAAATCTGACTCCTCTGGTGTCAAAAAACACAATAATTAAACGAGGAACAAAAAACGAATTGGTGTAGTAACGCTAATTTGGAAGTTTTTTTTAAATTTATGGATCTTTTTTTAAATTTTAAACTTTATTATTTATGTGGTATATAATTTTTTATATTTATAAAAAATCTATAGAATCTTTTAATCTTTTATAAAATAAAAATATAATAATATAATTTTTTCATATAATATATGAAATTATACGAGGCCCAAAATTTGGGCCTCGTAGCCTGGTGGATAGCGCACAGGACTCGTAATTCTGTGGCGCGGGTTCAATTCCCGCACGAGGCAGAAACAAATGGGCAAAAGTTTCTTCCACCCTGAATGCCCCTGTTACCTAGCAGTAAAATAGGTACCTGGGTGTTAGTCAGCTGTCACGGGCTGCTTCCTGGGGGTGGAGGCCTGGTCGAGGACCGGGCCGCGGGGACACTAAAGCCCCGAAATCATCTCAAGATCTCAAGATATATAAGAAAGAAGTAAATATTTATATATATGTACATATATATAGTATAATCTAACCATGACAAACCGACGGAGAGAAGTCTTACAAAATGAACGTGATGAAGATAAAGTGGGTGAAAGTGATAGAAATTGGCTACCATTACCACCTCATCCCAAGATAAATTATCTCGAGAAACGTTATCAGTGTTCAGATTGTAATAAGAAATTCAGATGGCCAGACTCCCTGAAGACACACTTAAAAATTCACGAAAAGCCGTATCAATGTTCTGAATGCATGAAAATTTTTACACTTAAACGTACCATGGAAACGCAATGAAAAAACAAACAGGTAAAGATCTTTATAAATGTTCTACGTGTGGAAGAAATTTTAATTATAAAATGTGCTTTAAGAGACATCTTAAAATACACACAGGCAAAAAGCCTTATATGTGTCATATATGTGTTAAAGGTTTCTTCCTTAAGATGTACTTGAACGATCATATTAATAATAAACATATAGGCATAAAGCAATATAAATGTTTTATATGTAGGAGAAGTTTTAGCAGTAACAACAGCTTGAAGAGACATTCGGAGAAAGATTTCATATGTACTACAGAATATAGGTAACATTTATTCATCTAACAGAGCAAATGATAAGGGCAAAAAATCATGAGGAAGAGAAGGGAACCGTGTATAGGTTATTATTATTATAATTAGATGCATTCATTTTTTGACTGGTCTTACTACAAAATAAAATAATGTGTTTAGTTAAAGACTAACCCCAAGCATCTGACCTCCAACCATGGACAGACAGATTGACTCAATCTTAAAGCAAAGAAATCACAATAATGTGATATATCAAAGAGAAAATTGAAGGGGTTAAGGCATGAAATTAAGCCATTGTAAACAATATGTTATAACCACTAACTAACTCTGACACCCGGGGTGACAGTTATTGGACTTAGAGGTTTTAATTTCATACATCTATCTGTTCATGATTTCAAACATTGTTCAATAGACGTTTCAAGGACAATATCTTTTAATTGATTCTTGTCTTTCAAAGTAAATATAACTTCAAACATGCACATATTTCAAAATACAGTTCTTTATATTAATTATTTTAATAAATATATAATATATGTAATGTAAATATAATATATATAATAATACTATATCAATATATGTATGCTTACTTAATGAAAGGGTTTAGAGTTTTCTAATATTTTCATATTTCAAAACTGATTCAATGGAATTTTTTAAGATTCCCAATGAAAAAATAACTATTTAAATGTAACTAATACAGAATTTAGTGCCGAGAGAACAAAATTTAGCACCGAGAACACAGATTTTTGTATCCAGAATACTGAACTTAGTACCGAGTTTGACAGTCAAAGAAACCCAAAAATAGTGGCATTTTAGAAAAGTAACTTTTTTGTAAGAATTTTCTTTAGATTTATAATATTTTATATACCAGACATGATAAAACTAGAAAAAAGCCTTTACTGCCACTTTTTATTGATTTTAATTTCAATTTATTAACACAATTTTTTTGCAAGAAGGAGATATTATTGTTTAGGAGTAACTTGTTTTCAATATTTTTGTATATTATTTTGAAATATTATTGTGAACATAAAATTATGAAAGGTTTCTCCAGGTATATATAATATAAATTTATTTCCAGTTGATTAATTTTATGAAACAAGTTTTATATGGGTTGTGTATGTTTTAAGAATTTAAATAATATTTCTTATTTTTTTTATTTTTTTTATATATATTTTTACATAACAATACTGGAAGTCTATACTGGAGGTCTTTAACTCGCAAAATATATTATTTGTGGGTAATAAAACCCAAAAATTATTTTTTTGGGAATATTATAAAATGCCCAAATTTATTTTTGTAAAGATATTTTATATAATAAATTAAATAATTTGTTCTAAATAAAATGTAAAGTTTGTCACCTAAAAAACTAAGTATTTACTTGTGGTTTTTACTTGGCAAAAATATATTTTTGAGGAAAGAGGAAAGAATAATGAAAGAAATAATCCGTAAAGGAGTAAAAAGCACTACTCCTAATCAAAACATAAACCTGATAATATTCAACAAAACCAAGAACACTTCCGAACTCCTTATCAAAAACAGCCCGAAGCCGACGGAGAACCCTCTACAGCAGTCAAGCGTTGTATACATGTACACTTGCCCCCACGAAGGATGTAACCTTCAATGTAAGTACATAGGTATGACGTCGACCAAGCTGACGAGGCGTTTGACATGCCATCTTCAATCTGGTGCCCCTAGGAATCACATGAGACCAGCCCATGACATTACTCTAACCAGAGAAATGTTGAACAAGAATACCTGCATAATAGACAAAACCCAAGATGCAAGAAGATTACAAATTCTTGAGGCAATTCACATAAGAATAGAGCGACCTACCATGAACACCCAAATCATGGAACTATTTACTCTACCCACCATGAGAGTAAGGACAAGACAAGAACATATCGATGTCAACACAGAAGACAATGTCCAACATAATAGGCCAATTACACTGGATTAATCTTTGTGTTTAGATAGGATCTGCCTCGTATGGGCCAATAAGCCTTCTGCAGCCTCTATGTTTCACCTCACATTTATCCCTTATGTATCCCCCATGTTTTCACCTTTATTGTATTATCACCTGACCCAGTGCGGGTATAAAATCAACTAGTATTGTAAGATCTGTTCACATGAGAATGAACCATGGAGGTTCGAAACGTTGTGCAAATTATATAAATAAGTGTAATACACTCTATAGTAAATCACTTCTTTTCTTCATCTCATAAGTACGAAAATGAGTTTTGGAGAACTCCTATTTCAATTAAGCCCTGATGCTAAGAAAATAGTTAGAGGGATAGAAGCCCTAAACCAGAAAATAATAAACACAGAATATGCGGTCATATTCAATGAAACATGTTTGAAAGAAAAACTGCTGCCAGTATACACCAATATATATATATATATATATATATATATATATATATATATATATATATATATATATATATATATATATATATATATATATATATATATATATATATATATATATATATATATATATATATATATATATATATATATATATATATATATATATATATATATATATATATATATATATATATATATATATATATATATATATATATATATATATATATATATATATATATATATATATATATATATATATATATATATATATATATATATATATATATATATATATATATATATATATATATATATATATATATATATATATATATATATATATATATATATATATATATATATATATATATATATATATATATATATATATATATATATATATATATATATATATATATATATATATATATATATATATATTAGTATATTTTGGTAGCAGTCTTTCCTGTAAACATATATTATTAAATATGACCGAAAAGTAAGATTAATAATTCTAACACGAATTTTCTCAATCTTTCGTACATTTCTTTTCACTGTTGGTGGTAATTCAAAAATCAATTCTCCAAAATTCATTTTTATTTCTAGTCTGACGCGACACCTGAGCGCGTTTCGTAAAACTTATTACATTTTCAAAGACTTTAGTTTACACATACACAACTGAATAGAACTTACACATCTCCGATTTGTTTATATCTACATTTGAGTGAGGTGGATAGGGTGAGGTGGTATTAATAGGGTATTAAATTCATCAACACAAGACAGAACACGAAACAATGGGTATTGAATAGAAGTGATTGTAGAAAGCTTATTGGTCCATATTTCTTGATGCTTCTATATTGGAGCGGAGTCTTGAGGTGGGTAGAATATAGTTGTGCATTAATTGGCTGTTGATTGCTGGTGTTGACTTCTTAATGTGTAGTGCCTCGCAAACGTCAAGCCGCCTGCTATCGCTGTATCTATCGATGATTTCTGTGTTGTTTACTAGGATTTCTCTGGCGATGGTTTGGTTGCGGGAAGAGATTATATGTTCCTTAATGGAGCCCTGTTGCTTATGCATCGTTAAACGCCTAGAAAGAGATGTTGTTGTCTTGCCTATATACTGGGTTTTTTGGAACTTACAGTCCCCAAGAGGGCATTTGAAGGCATAGACGACGTTAGTCTCTTTTAAAGCGTTCTGTTTTGTGTCTGGAGAGTTTCTCATGAGTAGGCTGGCCGTTTTTCTGGTTTTATAGTAAATCGTCAGTTGTATCCTCTGATTTTTGTCTGTAGGAATAACGTTTCTATTAACAATATCTTTCAGGACCCTTTCCTCCGTTTTATGAGCTGTGGAAAAGAAGTTCCTGTAAAATAGTCTAATAGGGGGTATAGGTGTTGTGTTAGTTGTCTCTTCAGAGGTTGCATGGCGTTTCACTTTCCTTCTTATGATGTCTTCGACGAAACCATTGGAGAAGCCGTTGTTGAATAGGACCTGCCTAGTCAACAACGCCCTAGTTAAGGGCTTTTTCTAGCATTGATTTCAGTAACCAGTCATACTCACTTAGCTTTTGGCTACTGTAAGATGGTGAACACCTCAGAAAGTAGGTTAACCTGGGGAGGGACAGACATCTGGTGATGAGGTAGAGTGCATCATGAGCATCAATATCCTCAATCCTCCCATTCATCCTCTTAAGGTCGGCGATTTTCTTATCAAGGACCTCATCGATGGCTTTCAACCCCAGGGGAGCTCCTAGGAGTGTGCTGTCTTCAGGTTTAGTTTTATGGATATTTGGCCGAAGACCCTCTATTCTCTCTACGATGCCCTGGTTGGAACATATTATTTCACATTTAGAAGAGTTCAGGGTGAGGCCTAAAACTGCACCTTGCTCTTAGATTTTTCTGATGTCCTCCAGGAGGGAGTCTTGGGAACCAGCTAGGGTACCATCATCCAAGAACCAGATGTTAAGCTCGCTGGACAGGACCTCTGTGACTTGTTTGATGACTAAGCAGAAAAGGAGAGGAGCAAGGGGGTCACCTTGTTGCACGCCTTCTCGAGAGTCAATTTCATGTTCGCCAAAAAGTAGCTTAAGATCCATACTGTAGCATGAATGTACAAAAGGGTAGAGGGAAGGGAAATGACTATGAACCGCACGGAGTACAGCATCCCTCCGCACCAAATTGAAGGCATTTCTGAAATCTAGCTTGATAAGGGCCTTTTCGTCTGTGATGTTGGCGATGAAGGCTCGAGCTGCATGGGCTGCTGCCTCACACCCTTGTGGAATGCCGAACCCGAGCTGTTTTGGCTTCAGCATGTTGGCAGCTGCATCACTAACTGTTCTTGCAGCTGCCTTTGCGACGAGACGCCGGGCAGAATTGCCCACAGTTATTGGCCTGATCCCTGCATCCTTTTTCTTTAGAGCACAGAGAGATGCTCCAAAAAAGATAGGTCTTATGGTCGCTGGTATGTTGCCAGCTAGACATGTGTTGGTGAATCTGGTTAGTTCCACCAAGAGGTTCTTTGCAATGTCACCCAGTGCAGGGTTGAGCATTTGCTTGAGGTGATTGGGTTTTAGTCCTGTGAACCCACCTGCTGATCCTGTTGGGAAGGATAAGACTGCTTTATGGACCACAGATTCAGCCACCCAGAGAGGTTCTGCTCCGGTAGCCCCCACTTGTACAATGTCGTCCTCACGCGGAACCCTGGGTGGGTGTTTCTCCCTTAGGGCTTGAGCTGTTGCCGCATCTCTGTCGGCAATTGAGTCCTCACTGGTGATGACTCCTATTGCGCCAATAGTGTTTCCTTTTTCTATTTTCTTGGTGACTGATGTTCTGATTTTTGATGTCTCGGATATGGCACTGTTGCTCTTCCTGCCATGGGTGTTTCTCGCGCGAGTGGGGAGGCGCACCTCGTTGTCCTCCCTGGGAAAATCATTTATTTATTTATTTATTTTATTTATGCATATACAAGAATGTACATAAGGAATGTGAGGATACAATTATGGTAATTACAGTCTTGTAAAGCCACTAGCACGCGCAGCGTTTCGGGCAGGTCCTTAATCTAAGAAAATTTTAAGGAGGTAAATACTTGCAAAATTTATAGACAAAAAAATGATAACAGATTACATGGAATGAAAAAAAAAAAGATGAGAGAAAATTATAGGTACAGTATATTAAAGCACATAGGTAGCTATGATTGATTGCAATGACAGCGTAAAATGGTAGTTGACAACAAATTGGTAGGCACAATACAGCAGAAACAATATAAGATTGATTGCAATGACAGCTTGAATGGTAGTTGACAAAAATTGGTAGTCACAATACAGCATATGGCTAGCACATAAAAGAAGACAGCAATGAACACAATGATAAGGTTGTTTGATATTACTCATTTATTACTCATGTTTGATATATACTCATTTATACTCAAAGCTCATTTATAGCTTTGATGACTGAGGCAGCTAAGGTTTTGTCGCTCCTTGCAGGGGTGGCTAGACATATGTTGCCAAACATTAGGAGGTTGTGCCATGCTTGGGTCGTTCCAGGAGAGTCGTTGACCTTTCTCAGGAGGGCAGATAATATGGCTGCTGCATGGGGGCGGGCTGCTTTAGGGATGTGTTGCAAGGTTCTGGCTGATGTTGCTTTGATAGCTTCTAATAAATTTTCTGTGGGAATGAAGGTCTGGGAAGTGTTCTGCCTTACGGGTGGTGTGGGCTGTGTTCCTCACGTGTGCCCCAAAGAATGAGGTGATTTGGTGAAATGCTATGCCCAAGATTACCATTCGAGTTGCCGTCGGGGAAGTGGCTCAAATAGCCTCGGCTATCACTTCCTTTTGACGGCCGTGATGGTCAAGCGGATTAAGGCGCCCTGTAGTTACCAGTTGCGTTGCTTCTGGGAGTATGGGTTCGAGTCACTTCTGGGGTGTGAGTTTTCATTCGCATATAGTCCTGGGGACCATTCAGGCTTGTTCGCATTTGTGTTCCTCACGTGTGCCCCAAAGAATGAGGTGATTTGGTGAAATGCTATGCCCAAGATTACCATCCGAGTTGCCGTCGGGGAAGTGGCTCAAATAGCCTCGGCTATCACTTCCTTTTGACGGCCGTGATGGTCAAGCGGATTAAGGCGCCCTGTAGTTACCAGTTGCGTTGCTTCTGGGAGTATGGGTTCGAGTCACTTCTGGGGTGTGAGTTTTCATTCGCATATAGTCCTGGGGACCATTCAGGCTTGTTCGCATATATATATATATATATATATATATATATATATATATATATATATATATATATATATATATATATATATATATATATATATATATATATATATATGTGGCTTGGGTGTCCGCACCGCCACCCAAATTGCAGTCCCAGCCTTCCTGTCTTCCTCCTCAGCATCAGATGACCTGGTTAAGGAAATTCTACCTGACACCCTGAGTGATGTAGCGGGGATACAGGACCCCCACTACACGGAATGTGACACGAAATGGGGTGCCATGACAGACCCAGCACTCAGACCAGCCATGCCGAAAGCCAAGAAACAATCCAGTTGGGACAGCCCCATTGCAGACAAAGAAGCCACAGCTTTGCTGGAGGCAGCAACAACCCCCAGTGATCGTGCACGCCTCACAGCTGTGCAGGCTCCCCATGCAGGGGACTTCCTTCTGGCAGTCCCTATGTCTGCGACAGGCACACGTCTTGATCCGCAGGAGCTCCGTATTGCAGTCGCTCTCCGCCTTGCTGCCCCTATCCACACTGTTCACAGGTGTATTTGCGGCGAGGCAGATGCTGACGAATATGGATTGCATGGCCTGCACTGTGGAAAATCGGGTGGTTGGCACACTAGACACGACGAAGTCAACGACATCATTAAAAGAAGCCTTGCCTCTGCTCAGTGTCCAGCGGAGAGAGAGCCCCGCAACCTACTGAACCGTGACTCTGTTAGCTTTGCCGGCCGACCAGACGGAATCACACTGCGTCCGTGGAAGGGTGGCAGGCAGTTAGCATGGGACTATACTTGCGTATCCACCCTGGCAACGACATACATCACCCTCTCTGCCGGCACGGCAGGAGCCGCAGCGACACACAGAGAAAAACAAAAGTCAGTCAAGTACAGGCAATTAGATCAAAGGTACAATTTCGTTCCAATAGGGTCTGAGACCCTAGGCCCATGGGGTGAGAGTGCAAGAAGGTTTCTTAAGGATCTTGGTTCCAAGCTCATTGACACCACAAGAGACCCTAGAGCAGCAAGTTTTCTCTTTCAGCGCCTCAGTGTCGCGATCCAGAGGGGAAATGCCCGCTGCATCCTCGGTTCCTGCCCGGCGTCGGAGGAGTTCGAGGAAATCTACAGCCTCTAGGAAGCGAACTTTTTCTTGTGTCCTCTTAATGTTCATTTTTTGTATAAAATCAGATATGTAACTGTATAACCTTGCATAATAAAGTGTACATCATATAAAAAAAAAAGGGGGTGGTAGGAGAAGTGAACACTCTTTCGTATTCAGAGTTAAATGTCAAGTTTTTCCCTGAGTGCTCTGTGTTCCCTTCTCTGAGGCTGTGGGTCCCTATAATTACACCAGTGGTGGTACCCCTATATATATATATATATGTCGTACCTAATAGCCAGAACGCACTTCTCAGCCTACTATGCAAGGCCCGATTTGCCTAATAAGCCAAAGTTTTCATGAATTAATTGTTTTTTCGACTACCTAACCTACCTAACCTAACCTAACCTACCTTTTTCGGCTAACCTAACCCTAACCTAACCTATGAAGATAGGTTAGGTTAGGTTAGGTAGGGTTGGTTAGGTTCGGTCATATATCTACGTTAATTTTAACTACAATAAAAAAAATTGACCTTCATACATAATGAAATGGGTAGCTTTATCATTTCATAAGAAAAAAATTAGAAAAAATATATTAATTCAGGAAAACTTGGCTTATTAGGCAAATCGGGCCTTGAATAGTAGGCCAAAAAGTGAGTTCTGGCTACTAGGTACGACATATATATATATATATATATATATATATATATATATATATATATATATATATATATATATATATATATATATATATATGTATGTCGTACCTAGTAGCCAGAACTCACTTTTCAGCCTACAATGCAAGGCCCGATTTGCCTAATAAGCCAAGTTTTCATGAATTAATATATTTTCTCTAATTTTTTTCTTATGAAATGATAAAGCAACCCATATCATTATGTAAGAGGTCAATTTTTTTTATTGGAGTTAAAATTAGCGTAGATATATGACCGAACCTAACCAACCCTACCTAACCTAACCTAACCTATCTTTATAGGTTAGGTTTGGTTAGGTAGCCGAAAAAGTTAGGTTAGGTTAGGTTAGGTAGGTTAAGTAGTCGAAAAGCAATTAATTCATGAAAACTTGGCTTATTAGGCAAATCGGGCCTTGCTAAGTAGGCTCAGAAGTGAGTTCTGGCTACTAGGTACGACTATATATATATATATATATATATATATATATATATATATATATATATATATATATATATATATATATATATATATATATATATATATATATATATATATATATGTCGTACCTAGTAGCCAGAACGCACTTCTATGCCTACTATTCAAGGCCCGATTTGCCTAATAAGCCAAGTTTTCATGAATTAATTTTTTTTTGACTACCTAACCTACCTAACCTAACCTAACCTAACTTTTTCGGCTACCTAACCTAACCTAACCTATAAAGATAGGTTAGGTTAGGTTAGGTAGGGTTGGTTAGGTTCGGTCATATATCTACGTTATTTTTAACTCCAATAACAAAAATTGACCTCATACATAATGAAATGGGAAGCTTTATCATTTCATAAGAAAAAATTTGAGAAAATATATTTATTCATGAAAACGTGGCTTATTAGGCAAATCAGGCCTTGCATAGTAGGCTGAGAAGTGCGTTCTGGCTACTAGGTACGACATATATATATATATATATATATATATATATATATATATATATATTGTGACGGTAACGCGTTGGTGTTCGGCTGTTCAAAGCTAGGGGTATGGCCTCGTCACATAGTATTAAAAAAAATAGAAAATCTGGAACTTCGTCTGTGGTAAGGTTAGGAGAAGACACACAAAACACAAGTAAATTTTAACAATGAAATTTTAATTACGTTAAAGAAATAAAACATGAATAAAATGGTCAAACAAATTCGTATAATAAAATCAATCAATCAAAATAATAAGAATAATTAAATGACACAATGAAAAGTTACGTTAAGACAAGTGAGCAAAATAACAAGAAGTGCAATATACAAGTAATGAGAGGTGCTGGAATATTGGCTTTAAGCTATCACCTCTCTTAGTACACGTACGCCAAAGCTTACGTCTAGCAGGGAGAAGTGTTAACTGTGAAAGCACGGAATATTCTGAGGATTGAGGTCGTGGCGGCCCCAGACATCAAGTAATATGGGGGGGGTGGAGTGCAGTTGCAGCCCGATCGGCGACCAATCAGAGGAGCCGGCAGCAAGACGGGTAGTTTGGCGGTTTGAGTCTGAGCAGATGTTCCTGGCTGCATACGTTTTGCGCTCTGGCAAACCTTGGAGATGTTGTTGTCGTTGTTGGACATTTCTTCCATAGTAGTTTTATATATATATAACGACGTAATTGTGGAGGGAAGAGCAGGCTCAATCTCTTGAAGGAGATTATCGTCACAACTCTCCCCCGAAGCCTGCGGTTCTGGAAGAAGTACGTCGTTATGTGGTGGAGTAATAGATGGAGTCGCTTCTACTTCATAAACTCTGGAGAGATCATGGGCTAAGATGTTGTCGGAATTTTGGTATAGCGTGTCTCCAGGTTGAATTTCTGCAGTTAGCAAGCCCATAGTAGAAGACGTTGAGATGGGAAGTGGGCGTGCTGCAGGAGGTGTAGGGTGGTGTGGTCCGTGTTGATGGTGGACCGAGCACTTTGCAGGTGTGGAGTGAAGTGCTGGAGCTTCAGGATGAGGAAGAGTAGCTCCTTGCCAATTGTTCCGTAGTTCCTTGTAGCAGTAGTCGCTGACAGGTGTATTCTCCTCGCCTCGTTGTTGCATCGCAACACCACCAACGTCGGTACCACTGGCGTCGACATGGAGGATGAAGGGCTTATCTGACGAGGTGAGAGTGGAATTAGAATAGGGCAAAGGAGCACGATTATTATCCTGAAAGCATTTGGGAAGATCATTAAGGATTTCGGAATTAGAAAGCGCTGACTCCTTGTCAGTGCTTTCGGGAGAAGAAGCTGGGAAGGTCTCACTGTGGATGTAGGGTTCTGTGAAGGTAGAACAGTTAGTCAGGACAGTGGGAGGAGTACCATTATATTGCTTCAGGAGGTTGACGTGGCACAGCTGGGTCTTCCGCTGCCTATCTGGAGTCTCTATTACGTAGTTGTTATTATTCCTGCACTCTTTGACGCGGTAGGGTCCTGAAAACCTGTTTTGGAAAGGTGAACCTGGGATAGGGAAGTATGCAAGGACGAAGTCTCCCGGCTTGAATTTTCTTACGTTGCTGGTCTGGTCGTAATGAGTCTTCATTCTCTCCTGGGCTTTCAATAGATTATCATGTTCAAAACGGTGGACTCTCTCTAGAATGTGTTGAAGGTTTTGAAGAAACTGGGGCACATTCTGATGCTCACTGAAGGTGGCATCTCTGAGAGAGTCTTTGAAAGCCTTAAGGGGAGTACGGCACTTACGGCCGTAGAGCATCTCATAAGGAGATATTCCTAGGGACTCATTGGGAAGACTTCTGTAAATACACATTATAAGGTCAATCTGCTTATCCCAATCCTTAGAGGTTTCACTACAAAACTTTTTCAAGAGTGCTTTGATTGTCTGATGACTACGTTCAAGAGAACC
The DNA here is from genome assembly GCF_040958095.1 of Procambarus clarkii. Taxonomy (NCBI): domain Eukaryota; kingdom Metazoa; phylum Arthropoda; class Malacostraca; order Decapoda; family Cambaridae; genus Procambarus; species Procambarus clarkii. The sequence continues at coordinate 7,747,201 of NC_091215.1, read as the reverse complement.
CTGTGAAGCAGGATGATAGGGGCTGGACAAAACCTGTTTGATGTTGAACTCCTCCAGTGTCCTTTTGAAGAGATCACTGGTGAAGTTGGTACCACAGTCGCTCTGAATCTCCCTGGGAAATCCGTATTGAGTGAAGATCTTCAATAGATGTTTTATAACCGTAGCAGCCGTGATGTTCTTCACTGGAACTGCTATGGGAAATCTGGTGGTAGGACACAGGATGGTTAGGATGTAGGCGTTACCTGAACTGGTCCGAGGTAAAGGACCGACACAGTCTATTATGAGTCTGTGGAAAGGTTCCGCAGGCACCTGTATGGGAATCAGTGGCACTCTGGGAATGGAGATGTTCGGTTTGCCTGCCATCTGACATGTATGACACTGTTTTACGTACTGTTTGACGTTATTTACCATACCTGGCCAGTAGTAGTCTTGACGAATTCCATGGTAAGTCTTGTTGAAGCCGTAGTGGGAGAGTGCTCCGTGGGCCAGGTGTAGAATAGTGGGTCGCAGGCTGGTGGGAATCACAAGTTGTTCGATGTTGGCCCAATCGTCCTCCTCCTTCAGTTTACTGGGTCTATATCTGCGGTAGAGCAAGTCGTTCTCTAGGAAGAACCCAGGAATACTGTCGGGTTGAGTCTCAGCCTGGAAAAACAATGGTGTTAAAGTAAGATCTTCCCTCTGCAACTTACGGAACTCCAACTTGGTCAGATGCGGGGGTAGTTTGAGGGTCTTGAGGGACAGCGGTAGCAGTAGAGTCAGCTGGCAGTGGACGTGCGGCTTGTGCACGGGTGGTCACGAGAACCGGAGGAGAAACTTCATCACTCTCTTGAACCTCTGCTGGAACATGCTCTAGAATAGGGTTACTTGGCACAGAGTTACACACCTGGGGTTTGTCCATGACGATCAGGTTGGTCGGTTGCAGGTCTTCTGCCAAGTCGTTGCCTAGGAGAAGTTGCACTCCAGGCATGGGAAAAGGCTTTTCCCTGACGGCGACTTGGACTTCCCCGTTCACGTAGGGACAATCCAGGTGGACTCTGGCGAGAGGGTATGGAGTGGTAGCAGTGAGGTCAGTGATGAAGACAGTTTCTCCGGTGTAGGTGATGTTGGGCACAGCCGACTTCAAGATGATCGATTGAAGAGCCGCTGTGTCCCTCAAGATCTTCAATTTGAAACGTCCCTCCGGATTTGAACCGTTGGCAGAGACAGTTCCAGTATACAGGTGGTTACTGAAAAGAGAAAGATCATTAACATTAACACCAACATTCATCACAGGCTTACCGGACTTAGGAGGAGTTGGTTTGGGTTTTTGTTGGTCAGTGGTTCCCTTGTATTGAGACTTACCACACTTGTCTATGGTATGTCCATAGAGTCTACAATACTTGCAGTACAGTTGTGAACCAGCTTGATCGGGGCTCACTTTCTCGTAACTGTACCACGACTTCTTACTGGAGGATGGTTCGGGTGTCAGCCGGTGGATGAGGCTGTAAGTGTCAGCCGACTTAGCACACTTCAGGTAGTCGGTTTCTTCTTTATCTGCTAAGTAGAGGCGGACAGGAGGCGGCACACGTCTCAAGAATTCTTCAACAAGCATCAGGTTGACGAGTTCTGTAAAAGTAAAGACATGTGCTGCTTCCAGCCATTTCATGAAATACCTCCGTTTCGTGTTAGCAAACTCGAGGAAGGTAGTGGTACTTGCCTTCAGGTGGTCACGGAATTTCCTTCTATAACTTTCTGTGGAAAGTAGGTAGGCGTCTAACACTGCTTGTTTCAGAGTCTGGTAGTCATTCTCAGACGCCAGAGTACTGAGTGTGACTGCCGCTCTACCTGTAAGATGGACTCTGAGAAGTGTGGCTCATTGGTCGACAGGCCAACTGAGTTGATTAGCAAGGGTTTCAAAGGTGGTAAAGAACACATCAACTTCTGCTTCTACAAAGGATGGCATTAACTTACTTGCATGTGATATATTAAAACTGACGGGAAGATTGGCAGTAGCTTGCTGGCGTTGAGCGAGGTGTGAAGTTTCCAACGTGTATTCTCGTTGACGACACTCAAGAGCCAGAGTCGCTTGTTGCTTGTCATGTTCACGTTGTATCTCCAACTCGCGTTGTTTGGTTTCAAGCTGTAAGCGTTCCCGCTCCTGGAGTGTTTCAAGCTGTACTCGTTCCCGCTCACGGAGCATTGCAAACTCACGTTCCTTGAGGGCGATTTCTTCCCTTCTTAAGGCAGCCTCACGTTCTTGTTCTTCTCTCCTCAAAGTAGTTTCACGTTCTCTGAGGGTGATTTCTCGTTCTTGTTCTTCCCTTCGTATGGCAGCTGCTCGTTCTTGTTGTTCGAGGGCTTCCCTTTGTTGTTCGCGGGCTTCCCTTTGCTGCTCACGTTCAATCTTGGCCAGCTCTAGTTTGAGTTTCATCGTTGCCAAATCAGTTTTATCTGCAATATAGTAAGTTTCATGAGTTTCAGAGTCTATCTTACCTTGCTCTAAGAAATGATCCAGCAACAGGTTGTGTATTTCACTCTTGTTGGCTTGGTAGGGAACTGTTAGTTGATACTCATGTGCAAGAGTTTGTAATTCAGTCTTCTTGGCATGACTTAAAGTCCCTATTGCACCTGCTGGATCTGCACGGAAAGCTTGGAGACGAAACATGGTGAAATTAGCAAATAATGGTACACGAATATTCAATAGTGAATGTCAGAAACAGGACAACGTGGCAACTGGTACCTATCCTGTGGGATCTTTAACAATTAAAGTTAAGTAAAAGATGTTAAATGATTAAATTAAATCAAGGGCGCAGGAAATCTTGTACCCGGTACTCATGTAAGAGGATAAGGGCAAGAAAATCCTACTAACAAATGAAACAGAGTTTCGAAAACAAATGAAACAGTAAATTGCCTCAAAAGTAAAATTGGTAGTCCAAGGATGTAGGCATACCTTGCCAAGTCTCTATAGGACATAAAGCAAGTTTTTCCTACTGAATTTAATATGATACTTACAGAATTAACGAACTTTTGTGCTCTGAAAAAGTAAGCTAATTCCCTACCGTTGTATGTATCATCATCTCTGACTGACGTGTAGGGGTGCGAGGTGTCAACTGGTGACGAGAACTGCTGCTGAGGTCCCAATTCAGCAACTAAAGTTCGAGCTAGAGGAACTATGGCCCTCTTTGTCCTCCTACAGTCAGATTGCAGAAGATTGGGTACTCTTGACCCGGGGCAGACCACAGTACCAGGGTACCAATATGATGATCTGTCAAAAATGAGAAATATCCAAGGGACAAAGATGGTAAACACGAGTAATAACACGGAGGGAGAGATGACCAATTAAGAGTATGACTGCGGCCTACAGTCACCACGTAATCCAAAGTTGTCTCACCTTCACTATATGTTACTCTCGTAATGCACAATATACCGCACCATATAAAAAATGAAATTGAATATGAAAAATAGTAAAAGCTACGTTAACAAAGTTAAATACGCTTACCATAAATTACCACTTGGCACCAGTACCTGAGTGAAGCTCCTAGGACAGGCCCCCATATAATATGTGACGGTAACGCGTTGGTGTTCGGCTGTTCAAAGCTAGGGGTATGGCCTCGTCACATAGTATTAAAAAAAAATAGAAAATCTGGAACTTCGTCTGTGGTAAGGTTAGGAGAAGACACACAAAACACAAGTAAATTTTAACAATGAAATTTTAATTACGTTAAAGAAATAAAACATGAATAAAATGGTCAAACAAATTTGTATAATAAAATCAATCAATCACAATAATAAGAATAATTAAATGACACAATGAAAAGTTACGTTAAGACAAATGAGCAAAATAACAAGAAGTGCAATACACAAGTAATGAGAGGTGCTGGAATATTGGCTTTAAGCTATCACCTCTCTTAGTACACGTACGCCAAAGCTTACGTCTAGCAGGGAGAAGTGTTAACTGTGAAAGCACGGAATATTCTGAGGACTGAGGTCGTGGCGGCCCCAGACATCAAGTAGTATGGGGGGTGGAGTGCAGTTGCAGCCCGACCGGCGACCAATCAGAGGAGCCGGCAGCAAGACGGGTAGTTTGGTGGTTTGAGTCTGAGCAGATGTTCCTGGCTGCATACGTTTTGCGCTCTGGCAAACCTTGGAGATGTTGTTGTCGTTGTTGGACATTTCTTCCATAGTAGTTTTATATATATATAACGACGTAATTGTGGAGGGAAGAGCAGGCTCAATCTCTTGAAGGAGATTATCGTCAAAATATATATATATATATATATATATATATATATATATATATATATATATATATATATATATATATATATATATATATATGTCGTACCTAGTAGCCAGAATGCACTTCTCAGCCTACTATGCAAGGCCCGATTTGCCTAATAAGCCAAGTTTTCATGAATTAAGTTTTTTTTCGACTACCTAACCTAACCTAGCTTTTTCAGCTACCAAACCTAACCTAACCTATAAAGATAGGTTAGGTTAGGTTAGGTAGGGTTGGTTAGGTTCGGTCATATATCTATGTTAATTTGAACTCCAATAAAATAAAATTGACCTCATACATAATAAAATGGATAGCTTTATCATTTCATAAGAAAAAAATTAGAAAAAATATATTAATTCAGGAAAACTTGGCTTATTAGGCAAATCGGGCCGTGCATAGTTGGCTGAGAAGTTCGTTCTAGCTACTAGGTACGACTATATATATATATATATATATATATATATATATATATATATATATATATATATATATATATATATATATATATATATATATATATATATATATATATATATATATATATATATATTGTGACGGTGTTCCCTTCCTTATATTTCTCCCACGCCTGCTGTAAGAGTCATGTCCACTTTACCCGAGTGTTCTTTACATCGCAGGCATCAGTTTGATATATGTGGGAGAGTGGAGTGTTCTCGAGGTATCGAGAAATTTGTAAAGGAAGAGTATGTTTGGCTGTGGTATAGGCCCTTTAGGAAGCCAATATGGCGCTGGCTACTCTGTTTTGCCGCCAAAACTGTGTGACGTCAGTGGCACCAGATTGGTCACCGACAGCGATGTGGCACAGGGAGCCAATGAAAACCTCCTATGGCGAATATGACGTCACGAAGGAAGGGGGTCCGGTCAGAGCGCCACGGCGGCGCCATCAGTCTGACACGACACGTCAAGGTGGTCGGATGTGTGAAGATTGATCCTGTCAATCTGACAGTAATACGCCACTCCCGTGGATCTTATGCGTCACCCGTAGTCTGCACGTACGCTGAGAGGTCTTCCTTCATTCCATGTGTGGACCGAAGAGGGAATTGACGGAATATTGAGCATCAAGTGCTCCAGGGTCGGGTGCTGTGCAGGTGAAGTCTAAGCAGTATCGTCTGGGACGTCTAATAGCTTCACAGTGACGACGTAGCGGCTGGGCCAATCCACTGGGAAGCAGTGAAAGAATACACTAATCGGGAATCCGAACGACTGCAGCCAAGATGTAGGCAGGCAGCCGTATTTGGGAGGAGAAGTTGACGGCCGGGAGACCGACTCCAACCCTACAGACGTGGAGGAGGGGCACGGACCCGCGGAGGACAGAACACGGAGACGACAGGTTTATTTTTGGACGTTGAGTGAGTTCCTGGAGGACACGACAGAGTGTGTGTGGGGGCGTTCCCTACACGAGGCAGGAGCCTGGACCAGGAGCTACAACTCAACTCTCACCGGAGGATAGGTGGAAGTAGGTGATTCTAGTTTCCCTCCCAATTCCCCTTTAGTCAGCTATATTATTTAGCCAGAGTATTTTGTATGTCGTGAGCAAGGCTCACCCATGTCACAGTAAGGCACCAGTGGGCAGAGTGGGGCTATATATGGAGTACTCACGGAATTTATTACTATCATTGGTGTGTGCAGGCACCCGGAGTAATTGAAGAATTTACTGTGTTGATAATGTCTTTCATGAGACTTTAAAATGATCATTTAGTGAGAGAATATATATATATATAAATGTGCCAGTATTTGGTGGTAGGCTATGTGCCCATTATCTATGTTATTACCATTATTGATGTCTATGATTTATCTATATATATATAAAAGTCTATGCTTGTGTATTGAATAATCATTCATGTGTGCAGTGATTAATTGTGTTATCGCCTACGAGAGGAATTACTGAATCTAAGAACAGTTCCGTGGTTAAGTGCATTCATTGTAATTATTATTAAGTACAGTGCATTACTCTAGTACAGTGAAATATCACGTTAAGTGCTGTAGGAATGGGTTATTGAACTTGAGATCAGCGTGGTGATTCATTGCGTTCTATTTGCCATTATAGAAATATTGTGTCGATGACAAATATAGTGATTCATGCTAATTTAAAGAAACAGAACGGGTAACGCTAGGAAAACAAGCAATAAACGTTCACACGGCGTGAAGGACGCGGCTTAGCTGATTATGACATTGACGAGAAGGGGGAGTGTTACCCTCTAGGTGCGCCTCGATATATATATATATGAAGAGGGAGTGAATTTCTGCAGTGTACTTGATTGTTGATGGATACGGATATAATACTTTGAATATTTTTAAGTAAAATACAAAATACCTTAGTGTTTATATCATTCCCTCCATATTTCTTGTGGCTATATAATACATGAAAGGAAGTAGAGTGATAGAAATAAATACCTGCCTGATATCAGACATATTGAGTGTGTTCATGCCACTGTTACCACAATTCAACGAAACCACTGAAGTGTTACTGGACACAGGAAACACCAGTTGGCGACCTTGTGGTTAGTAGTAGAGCCTAGTGTCGGGGCGGGCACACAAGCTGTGTTCTCACTCATTCTCGATCAGCGCCGGTTGGGATTGACTGGGATACACTCCTGGCGTTTAGTGGCGCCGCGAGGATAGAGGGAAGACCCGCAGGGCTATGGTGAGTGACCTTGGCCTACAGTTACTCGCCCCTCTTATGGTGAACCCCGACATTGGCGACCTCGCCAGGATCACGATCAAGATAAAGGTTGCATTTGTGGTACTTTGCAGTGGTATTAGGTATCAGGTACAGGTTATCACTCATAGCACAAGATGGAGGATGATAAAGTAACAAGGTTCATTGACACTAGAGATGAGCAGGTGCTGGAGGAGTGCACCAAGGCACAGTTACAGTCAATAGCAGACCATTTTGGGATAAAGCTGAGATCTTCCAAAGTGGGAGAGAGAAGACTGGAGATCATGGCACAGCTCAGAGCACGAGATGGGGGAGGAACGGCCACAAACACCTGCCAGTGTGGGAAAACACCTGAGCATCGGTGGAAGCAGCAGGGGATCCAGCGGCAGCAGGCGCAGCGTCAAGCTGGAAATATTGAAGCTGCAGCTGGAGGCACAGCTGAAACGAGAGGAGCGAGAAGCAGAGGCACAGCAGCGCAAAGAAGAGCGAGAGGCACAGCAGCGCAAAGAAGAACGAGAGGCACAGCTGTGCCGAGAAGAGCGAGAAGCACAGATGAAGCGTGAAGAGCGAGAAGCACAGCTGAAGCGTGAGGAGCGAGAAGCACAGCTGCGCAGGGAAGAACAGGAGCGAGAAGCACAGCTAAAGCGGACAGAGCGAGAAGCGCAGCTGAAGCGTGAGGAGCGAGAGGCACAGCTGCGCCGAGAGGAGCGCGAGCTAGAAGCTAGGCTGAAACAGCAGGAGATAGAAGCTAACAAGGATGTGGAGCTGAAGCGAGCTGAGCCAGGGCTAGCTCCACCTGTTCCGCCACAGCAGGAAGACCGCCGAGTGAGGGAGCGAGATTTGCCGGTCTTTGTACCAAATGAAGTTGAAGGTTTCTTCGACCACTTCGAGAGGGTCGCTACCTTGAAGAAGTGGCCGAGGGCGGAGTGGGCGGAGCTGGTTCAGGGTAGACTCACCGGTGAAGCTCGTGAAGCCTACAATATGCTCGACCTCCAGGAGTGCACCAACTACGATGCTTTAAAGAGAGCTGTGCTCCATTCTTTCAAGCTCACGCCGGAATGTTACAGGAAGAGATTCAGGGAATGTATCCGTTCGCCAGGAAAATCTTATGCGGAGACGGCGAGGGACATGGAGAGGAAGTTCCTTAAGTGGCTGGAGTCTGAATGAGCGAGGTCGGCTGAGGAAGTCAAGAGGCTTATGGTCATGGAGTAGTTTATGTCCGTGCTCTCTCCTGAGATCAGGGGTGAGAGTAAAGGAGGTGGACATAAAGGACCTGAGGGCCGCAGCCGACAGAGCTGACATGCTGGAAGAAGCCTTGCGCCCACGCCGAGAGGGACAGCACCGACCAACCGTATACTCCGGAAATGGTAGAAATTCTGGAAGGACGGTGGATGGAGGACAGGAGCGAATTCTCCCAAGTCCCACCTCTCGAGTGGGAACAACAGAGGATCGAAGAGTGCTGTGGAGCTAGTAAAGATGTCCCAAGCTGAGAGCTCAGGAGCTGTTGCTGTGACGAAGGAGTCGACGGATGGTGCGAGGAAGACACACGGAGCGACGGCCTCTAGAGGCGATTCTAGGGCGAGCGGTGGTCGATGGTCTCCGGCGGGGAAGCTTCGCTGCTTCAATTGTGGGGGATTCGGACACTTCTCGCGGGACTGCAGTCGCCCTAAGCAGCGGGGGAACGTGGCTTTCGTGAGGGTCGAGGACCAGATGGCCGAGAGGGTGCAGGGTGAACCCGTACTGAGTGGGGAGAAGAGAGTTCACCCATTCGTGTGTGAGGGAACCGTAATGATGGGGGACGCAGACCCCATTCCTGTGAGAATATTAAGAGACACTTGGGCAGATTTGACCCTGGTGAGCGAAACCCTGTTCCCCGAGGGTTATGAGAGTACCAGTGTGGGGGTGGCAAGTGTGACCACTGTGGGAGGCCCAGTGAGGATGCCCCTACACCAGGTGACTCTGAATTCTGATTATGGCTGCCAGACCCTAGTGGTGGGGGTCTGTGCATCAATGCCCAAGATGGAGGCACAGGTCATCTTGGGAAATGACGCATGTGGAGGATATGTCCTCCCGAATCTCGTGAAGGGCGAGGAGTGCTTAGATCACTATAAGGAGACAGGCGGAGTGTTAGACGCCTGTGGGGACGAGAAAGGAATCGCCACGGTGAAGTTCCCGGTTTGTGCAGTGATTCCGAGGTCGTGCGACGGACACGGAGGGTGTGGATCTGATAGGGCTGACGAGGAGACGTCCGACAGTCTGGAAATCGATCACCTCTTCGTGGGACCCGGAGAACGAGTGGAGGGCGAAGGCAGCCCGGATGGTGAGTTACAGGTGACCCTCACCAGTTCTCTAGGGGTAGACCGCACTCGTCTTGGAGAGTTGCAGCAGATAGAGTTCCCCGAATTAATTCGTGAGGCCAAAGGAGGACGTGTTGGTCCTGAGAGGGCCACTCATTTTTACATACGGAACGGCATGCTGATGAGACAGTGGAGGCCTGTGAGGATGGAGGCCGGAGAAGAGTCTCTAGGTACGAGGCACCAGGTAGTGATGCCGGCCCAGTGCAGAGTGGCAGTGTTGGACCTATCGTACTCTGTGGACTCTGCAGGTCACCTGGGGGTGACCAAGACGCTGCGAAAAATCAGGGATCATTTCTACTGGCCAGGTATGGATGCCGATGTGAGGCGTTATTGTAAGACGTGCTTACCGTGCCAGAGGGCAGGGAAGAGCCAACCCGCGATACCGAAGGCCCCGTTGGTCCCTGTTCCTGCGTTTGGGCCTGCATTCGAGCGACTGTTGGTCGACGGGGTGGGACCGTTGCCACGGACGAAACGAGGGAATATCTACCTGATGACGATCATGTGTGCGTCCACCAGATTTCCAGAAGCCATCCCGATGCGACGTTTGACGTCGAGAGGAGTAACCGGGCAGCTACAGCGATTTTTCTCTTGGGTGGGGATGCCCAGAGGAAATTCAGACAGACTGTGGAAGTATATTCCAGTCTAAGTGGTTCCGACAGACAGTGACAAGTTGGGGAGTGACTCAGATTCGGTCGTCGCCCTACCGACCGCAGTCGCAAGGGGCGATCGAAAGGTTTCACTCCACCTTGAAGACCGTTCTGAGAGTATTCTGCGCAGAACAGGGGGCTGAGCGGGATGAGGCAGTATACCCCGCGTTGTTTGCCATACGTAACGCGGTGGTAGAATCGTTAGGTTTCTCACCTTTCCAGCTGGTGTATGGACACGAGGTGCGAAGTCCTCTGTCCATGCTGAAGGAACAATGGACACCGGGAGTGACCGTGGGAACGGTCAATGAACACGTTCAAAAGTTCAAGGAGCGTCTCACTCTAGCAAAGGAACTAGCTGGGAAACATCTGAAGGAGGCGCAGCGTAAGATGTCGGAATAGTACGACAAGAGAGCTACCCCGAGGGAGTTCCAGGTTGGGTCCCAGGTGATGGTATTGCTGCCGGGTAAGAGTAGAGTGACCGAGTCGCGGTTCGAGGGACCATACCAGGTGCTACGGTGGTTGGGTCCTGTATCGTATGAAATCGGGAAGCCGGATAGACCCCACAAGAAACAGGATGTGTCATGTAGACCGCCTGAAGCCTTTCTTCCCTGAGGAAGGAGGAGCCGCCGTGCAGGACGGGACGGTGACCCGAGACCCCCAGCAGAAGACGATTTTGTGCATGCAGGTGGACCAGGAACTTCCAGATGAGGAAGGAAAGTGGTCCAGGGCGGACGGCACCCGTCTCACCAATACGGAGAGTTTGGCGAAGATCGAGGACAAGCTACAACACCTGGAAGGGCAACAGAGCGTGGACCTGACGAACCTACTAAGGGAGAATGACTCTCTCTTTACCGACATGCCCCGACGACACAAGAGTGTAACAGACGAGGTGGAGGTGAGGGACGCCAGGCCCGTCAAGCAGAGCGCGTATAGGGTAAGCCCGGAGAAGCGAGAGCTGATGAGGAAGGAGGTGGAGTATCTCCTTGAGAACGACCTTGCAGAGCCTAGCAAAAGTGAGTGGAGTTCTCCATGCTTGTTAGTGAAGAAAAACGATGGTACCTTCCGCTTTTGTACAGACTACAGAAAGGTGAACTCCATCACTGTGGCAGATTCTCACCCCATGCCAAGAGTGAGCGATTGCATCGACCAGGTGGGCAGTGCAAGGTACGTATCCAAGGTCGATCTACTCCAGGGGTACTACCAGATACTTTGACTCCTGAGGCCAGGAAAATCTCAGCTTTCGCAACACCGGACGGGCTGTACCAATACAAGGTGTTACCCATTGGAATGAAAAAACAGCGGCAGCTGTTTCCAGCGCATGATGAATGAGTTGCTAAGGGGGGGCCGAAGGCTGCACTGTATTCATCGATGACATCGTCGTGTACGCCGACGATTGGAGGACGCGTCTGGAGAGACTCAAGGAATTGTTTAGAAGGTTAGAGGAGGCTAACTTGACTGTAAATCTAGCCAAGAGCGAGTTTGGGAAGGCCCACTTGGAGTACCTAGGCTTCGTCATCGGCCAAGGAGAAGTAACCCCTGTAGATCACAAAGTGTCAGCCATTAAGGAATACCCCGTGCCCAGAACGCGTAAAGAGTTGTTAAGATATCTCGGGATGATAGGATACTATCGTGGGTTCTGCAGGAATTTTTCCACGGTAGCGCATCCCCTGACCGAGCTACTCTCCAAGAATGTGCGATGGAGATGGGGAGAGGCCTGCAAAGAGTCTTTTGAGAAGAGCAAGAAACTGTTGACGGAGGCCCCGGTACTAATATCCCCAGATTTCTCAGCCAGATTCATCCTGTACGTGGATGCCAGCGACGTTGGGATAGGGGCCATGTTGGCCCAAGAGAGAAGTGAAATACATAGGCCGGTAGCTTTCTACTCTAAGAAGTTTGTGAAATACCAGCGGGCCTATAGTACCGTTGAGAAAGAGGCATTGGCGCTAGTTATGGCCCTGAAGCACTTCGATGTGTACGTGGGAGGAGGGGCGAGACCTGTTCTGGTGTTCACAGATCACAACCCTCTAACCTTTTTGTACAAAAAGAGGAACTCCAACCAACGTCTGAAGAGGTGGGCGTTACTACTACAGGAGTACCGGCTGGACATCAAGCACATCAAGGGGAAGGACAACGTTGTTGCGGATGCCCTGTCCCGTATACACTAATTAGACATGACTCTTATTTTAAGGGGAGGGGTATGTGACGGTGTTCCCCTCCTTATATTTCTCCCACGCCTGCTGTAAGAGTCATGTCCACTTTACCCGAGTGTTCTCTACGTCGCAGGCACCAGTTTGATATATGTGGGAGAGTGGAGTGCTCTCGAGGTATCGAGAAATTTGTAAAAGAAGAGTATTTTGGGCTGTGGTATAGGCCCTTTAGGAAGCCAATATGGCGCTGGCTACTCTGTTTTGCCGCCAAAACTGTGTGACGTCAGTGGCACCAGATTGGTCACCGACAGCGATGTGGCACAGGGAGCCAATGAAAACCCTCCCATGGCGAATATGACGTCACGAAGGAAGGGGGTCTGGTCAGAGCGCCACGGCGGCGCCATCAGTCTGAAACGACATGTCAAGGTGGTCGGATGTGTGAAGATTGATCCTGTCAATCTGACAGTAATACGCCACTCCCGTGGATCTTACGCATCACCCGTAGTCTGCACGTACGCTGAGAGGTTTTCCTTCATTCCATGTGTGGACCGAAGAGGGAATTGACGGAATATTGAGCATCAAGTGCTCCAGGGTCGGGTGCTGTGCAGGTGAAGTCTAAGCAGTATCGTCTGGGACGTCTGATAGCTTCACAGTGACGACGTAGTGGCTGGGCCAATCCACTGGGAAGCAGTGAAAGAAGACACTAATCGGGAATCCGAACGACTGCAGCCGAGACATAGGCAGGCAGCCGTATTTGGGAGGAGAAGTTGACGGCCGGGAGACCGACTACAAACCCTACAAGACGTGGAGGAGGGGCACGGACCCGCGGAGGACAGAACACAGAGACGACGCGTTTATTTTGGGACATTGATTGAGTTTCTGGAGGACATGACAGAGTGTGTGTGGGGGCGTTCCCTACACGAGGCAGGAGCCTGTACCAGGAGCTACAACTCAACTCTCACCGGAGGATAGGTGGAAGAAGGTGATTCTAGATTCTCTCCCAATTCCCCTTTAGTCAGCTATATTATTTAGCTAGAGTATTTTGTATGTCGTGAGCAAGGCTCACCCATGTCACAGTAAGGCACCAGTGTGCAGAGTGGGGCTATATAGAGTACTCACGGAATTTATTACTATCATTGGTGTATGCAGGCACCGGGAGTAATTGAAGAATTTACTGTGTTGATAATGTCTTTCATGAGACTTTAAAATGATCATTTAGTGAGAGAATATATATATATAAATGTGCCAGTATTTGGTGGTAGGCTATGTGCCCATTATCTATGTTATTACCATTATTGATGTCTATGATTTATCTATATATATATATATATATATATATATATATATATATATATATATATATATATATATATATATATATAAGTCTATGCTTATGTATTGAATAATCATTCATGTGTGCAGTGATTAATTGTGTTATCGCCTACGAGAGGAATTACTGAATCTAAGGACAGTTCCGTGGTTAAGTGCATTCATTGTAATTATTATTAAGTACAGTGCATTACTCTAGTACAGTGAAATATCACGTTAAGTGCTGTAGGAATGGGTTATTGAACTTGAGATCAGCGTGGTGATTTATTGCGTTCTATTTGCCATTATAGAAATATTGTGTCGATGACAAATATAGTGATTCATGCTAATTTAAAGAAACAGAGCGCGTGACGCTAGGAAAACAAGCAATAAACGTTCACACGGCGAGAAGGGCGCGGCTCAGCTGATTATGACATTGACGAGAAGGGGGAGTGTTACCCTCTAGGTGCGCCTCGATATATATATATATATATGAAGAGGGAGTGAATTTCTGCAGTGTACTTGATTGTTGATGGATACGGATATAATACTTTGAATATTTTTAAGTAAAATACAATATACCTTAGTGTTTATATCATCCCCTCCATATTTCTTGTGGCTATATAATACATGAAAGGAAGTAGAGTGATAGAAATAAATACCTGCCTGATATCAGACATATTGAGTGTGCTCTTGCCACTGTTACCACAATTTAACGAAACCACTGACGTGTTACTGGACACAGGAAACACCTGTTGGCGACCTTGTGGTTAGTAGTAGAGCCCAGTGTCGGGGCAGGCACACAAGCTGTAAAGAGAACAAGCTGTGTTCTCACTCTTTCTCGATCAGAGGCCGGTTGGGATTGACTGGGATACTCTCCTGGCGTTCAGTGGCGCCGCGAGGATAGAAGGAAGACCCACAGGGCTACGGTGAGTAACCTTGGGCATACTGTTACTCGCCCCTCTTATGGTGAACCCCGACAATATATATATATATATATATATATATATATATATATATATATATATATATATATATATATATATGTCGTACCTAGCCGCCAGAACACACCTCTCAGCCTAGTATGCAAGGCCCGATTTGCCTAATAAGCCAAGTTTTCATGAATTAATTGTTTTTTCGATATATATATATATATATATATATATATATATATATATATATATATATATATATATATATATATATATATATATATATATATGTCGTACTTAGTAGCCAGAACTCACTTCTCAGCCTACAGTGCAAGACCCAATTTGCTTAATAAGCCAAGTTTTCTTGAATTAATATTTTTTCTACTACCTAACCTACCTAACCCAACTTTTTCGGCTACCTAACCTAACCTAACCTATAAAGATAGGTTAGGTTAGGTTAGGTAGGGTTGGTTAGGTTCGGTCATATATCTACGTTAATTTTAACTCCAATAAAATAAAATTGACCAACATAATAATGGGTAGCTTTATCATTTCATAAAAAAAAATAGAGAAAATATTTTAATTCTAGAAAACTTGGCTTATTAGGCAATCGGGCCTTGCATAGTAGGCTAAGAATTGCGTTCTGGTTACTAGGTACGATATATATATATATATATATATATATATATATATATATATATATATATATATATATATATATATATATGTCGTACCTAGTAGCCAGAACTCACTTCTCAGCCTACTATTCAAGGCCCGATTTGCCTAATAAGCCAAGTTTTCCTGAATTAATATATTTACTATAATTTTTTTCTTATGAAATGATAAAGCAACCCTTTTCTCTATGTATGAGGTCAATTTTTTTTATTGGAGTTAAAATTAACGTAGATATATGACCGAACCTAACCAACCCTACCTAACCTAACCTAACCTATATTTATAGGTAAGGTTAGGTTAGGTAGTCAAAAAAAGCTAGGTTAGGTTAGGTTAGGTAGGTTAGGTAGACGAAAAAACATTAATTCATGAAAACTTGGCTTATTAGGCAAATCGGGCCTTGAATAGTAGGCTGAGAAGTGCGTTCTAGCTATTAGGTACGACATATATATATATATATATATATATATATATATATATATATATATATGCGAACAAGCCTGAATGGTCCCCAGGACATATGCAACTGAAAACTCACACCCCAGAAGTGACTCGAACCCATACTCCCAGAAGCAACGCAACTGGTATGTACAAGACGCCTTAATCCACTTGACCATCACGACCGGACATAATGAGGTGATAGCCGAGGCTATATGAACCACCCCACCGCCGGCACTCGGATAGTTATCTTGGGCATAGCATTTTACCAAATCACCTCATTCTTTGGGGCACACGTGAGGAACACAAATGCGAACAAGCCTGAATGGTCCCCAGGACATATGCAACTGAAAACTCACACCCCAGAAGTGACTCGAACCCATACTCCCAGAAGCAACGCAACTGGTATGTACAAGACGCCTTAATCCACTTGACCATCACGACCGGACATAATGAGGTGATAGCCGAGGCTATATGAACCACCCCACCGCCGGCACTCGGATAGTTATCTTGGGCATAGCATTTTACCAAATCACCTCATTCTTTGGGGCACACGTGAGGAACACAAATGCGAACAAGCCTGAATGGTCCCCAGGACATATGCAACTGAGTTTTCAGTTGCATATGAAAAGTTGCACTCACTCTCAGTTGCAACTGAGTGTGAGTTTTCAGTTGCATATGTCCTGGGGACCATTCAGGCTTGTTCGCATTTGTGTTCCTCACGTGTGCCCCAAAGAATGAGGTGATTTGGTAAAATGCTATGCCCAAGATAACTATCCGAGTGCCGGCGGTGGGGTGGTTCATATAGCCTCGGCTATCACCTCATTATGTCCGGTCGTGATGGTCAAGTGGATTAAGGCGTCTTGTACATACCAGTTGCGTTGCTTCTGGGAGTATGGGTTCGAGTCACTTCTGGGGTGTGAGTTTTCAGTTGCATATGTCCTGGGGACCATTCAGGCTTGTTCGCATTTGTGTTCCTCACGTGTGCCCCAAAGAATGAGGTGATTTGGTAAAATGCTATGCCCAAGATAACTATCCGAGTGCCGGCGGTGGGGTGGTTCATATAGCCTCGGCTATCACCTCATTATGTCCGGTCG